>NW_004798372.1:143701-155091 GCF_000002075.1 Aplysia californica
AGAAGCAAGCAATATATAACATATATACCAAGTATGAAGCTTCTATCTTTATTGGTTTTGTAGAAACACTGTTTATAAACTATAAAGAAATTTTGCTGAATCAGCGCCATTTTTTGCCGCCACAAGAACGAAAAAATAAAAAATGAATTTTTTATTTCACAAAACCTCTTTTTTTTAAGTGTATGTATCCATTGATTCATACAAAGTGGCTACAAAATGGTTGGAACTGAGTTTTGGCATTTTCATTAGCCACCTCCCCTTAAAAGTAGGGCTGGTGGCTAATTTGTTAGGCTATCATACAAGCAACTATAAGTGAGTGGGCTCTACTCCTGTCATGGGTCTGATGTTGTGTCCTTGGGAAAAGCACTACATGAATTTTCCTCATTTCACTCTGATAAGATCAGCTATAGACAGCGAAAGATCTTGTCGGTTTGTTAGTGTTTGAACACATGCAATCCGCTGCTTGCACTGTATGCTTCCTGGGAAGACAAGAACACTGAATGTCTCTGAGTGTTCTAGGGTCTGCTGGGGGATAATAGTTGTTAAGTGCAAAGACCATTCTGTGGAGCATGGATATGCCCCTATATAAATGCAATTAGTATTATCATTACACACACTGACTCACACGCACCCCTCCCACTCTTGCCTCCTGATGATCACAGCCAGCAATTTCCTGTTCCTAAAAAAATTACCACCAATCTCACTGCGACCCCCATAGTGATCTCAGATGTTGCTCATTAGGTTCAGCAGCTCGAAATGGGGGACCAACTTTACCTTTACCATTTTTAAATATTTTTAATAGCCATACATGGCTGTAACAGCTCTTGGTAAACAGCATTGATGTATTATTTTGTTGTTGTTCTGAATTGGTGCATGTAGTGTAGCCTAATGTTAAACTCAAGTTTACCATTCCTAATGGTTAAGTTTAACTTCGGATGAGTTGATTTATTTTCCACTTCCCTGAGGACATGAACTCATCCTTGGTTGACTGTAGTTGGTTTTAATACATTTTATTTATTTTGTGATGTTTTTGATAAGAGTAGAAGAAATACTTTTTATAGGTTTTTTTTTTTTTTAAATCTTTTCCAGACAGGAGTTTAAAGCACAAATCTTAACCCCTTGACTGCCTTGCCCCGAGAATTTCACGAAACTAAGCTTGTAGGCCATGGAATCTGAGAATTTCTCAGGCCTGTGAGGTGTCGAAATTAACATACAGTAAAAGGGGTTCTACACTGATAATGCAAAAATTAATTACTGGAGTTAGTTCCCCTGCCTTGTAGTGTCCATTTCAAGTATGGTTTTTGTTCGTGTTTGATTTCTTTGTGAGTATTTCTACCACATGTTCAATTTCCTTGACTTCTCTTTGTTACTATGGAAAAGAGTTATCAGTATAGACCTCAGTTCTCAGCTATTGAAACCTTTGATGAGGTTATGAATGGTTCAGGCAATGATGACAATAATTTACGGGGAAAGTGAAAATGAAGGGAACAGTGAGGGAGAAGGAGACATTTGATCGCTAGAGTCCGATACTAAGGAATGAAAGTAGTGATGAGTTCACAGAAGATGGTGTGGCTGGTCCTTCTACATCTGGATATTGATCAAGGTCTAGATCAAGTATAAATAGTAGTGATGACAATGTGGAACAAAGATCAAGTGGCAGAGGCTGGGGGTGGGGGGGTAGTATTTTATTGAGGCTAGTGTTGAAGTCCAATTTTCCCGTATGCACAGGGGTGTTCACTATGACGGGATTAAACTAAACAGTTTCCCCCACTGGTCTGTATTTTTATAAATCCACCTCTCCCCCCCCCCTGCCCCCAGCACTATAATGAAGAACAAAGTATTTACTGATTATAGACATCTTTCATTTCTTTAGGTGAACAACCCTTTGTCTGTGATCATCGTGACTGTAGCCGACGGTTCACAGAGCAGTCTAGTCTGAGCAAACACAAGCGAACACATTCAGGTAAATATTCTTCGACACACCAAGTTGTTTAGGGTGGATGTTGGCATCATAGTGTTTTTATTCTTTCCTCTCCTTTTTTGTTCCTCCTCTCGTCTCTCTGTCTGCCGGTTGTGTTCCCTGCCCCGTTCTCTCATTCCAAGGTACTTTTCTATAATTAGAGAAACAACTAAGCTTACCCGTTAGGTGATGATTGTTGTTGTTTGTTTTTTTTACCATCTGGCGTCAGGATCGGAGTGGTGACATGAGATGACAGCCGCGTCTTACCAATCACTTTTTATAACAATGTTTCTGCATGCCTGAAAAGTTCCATATTTGACCAACAGCAGTGAAGTATTGGTAACTGGAGCACTGCCATCTTCTGTCTGTTGATCTTGTCTTGGAATGGCATCTCTGTTGTGCTTATGAATCTAAGATTATTATAAAAATTGTCCGTTTCTGTCAAATAAGGTACAAATCTGATCCAAGAAATGCACAGCTCATGCAGCACTGGGGCGTACTTCTTGATGAGGGGATGTAACCGTAGTAATACTTTTGCATAAAATACTTGGAGAAGTAATCTCCCTTGCTTGTTGCCCTTGCCTTTTCTTGATAATATTATTTTGTTTTAACCATTTAGCATCTAGAGCGCCGTTTTGTGGAGTCTTTTTCGATTCACACCTAGAGCTGTATTGCATGGCATTTCAACCCCGAATGCGTGACACTGCCGTTGTATACATTTCTATTTTTAAATGAATATTTCTATTGATAATTTTCCTTTTGCCTGACACCCTGTGACCATGATACGAAGAATTCTAGCCAAGGTTACAAAATACACAGACTGAAGATTCTATATGAAATACGCAGACTAAAGATACAAAATATGCAAACTCAGAATAAACAACACTGGTGTCTGTGGTGTTTGTAATTAGGGGCTTTGTTGTCACATGCAGAAGACTTGAGTTCGATTCCTGTATGGGCAGAATTTTTATTATCTCTGTCTTTCTGTTTCACTCTCAGCCCGGGTTGGTCCTGGCAGGCAAGGTGAAAGCCCACCTCCTACATGATTTGAATTGTGCTAAGGGGAAAGTAAGATATCTGTATTTTTTAAAAAAAGATGTAACAGTTATGCAACAGTAAGTTGTGAAAAATGCAATGAGGCTATCACCCAGGGTAAGGTATAACATTTTACGCATTATGGAAAAAAAGAATAACTTGAGTCAAGATTTGAAATATCTTAACAAAAGACATAAAACACACAGACCTTAGATGCGAATAACTGAGACTGAGAGACTGAGATACGAAATAGAGTTTTTAGTCTGAGTAAAAAAAGAAGGATATATCAAAATCAAAACAATAACAATCATTTAGTGCATGGAAAAAAACAACACCGGCGAAACAGAAAATAATAGAGGGAAAGAAAAGCAGTAGGACCTGCCAGTGGTGCCTCTTCCAGAAAACCAACAAATGGAAAGAAAAGCAGTAGGGCCAACTAGTGGCGCTTGTAACAAACTGCAAATTTTTATGCACGCCTCTGAATATGAAATATGTGCACTCTGACAAGAGAACCATCATGCTGTGAGCTTTCACCTCTCATCATTCCTGTCATTGCTCTCGGGTGACAAACCATTCCACTGTGAGAAGTGCAACAAAACGTTCACCCTGTAACAACCTGCAAATTTTTATACATGCCTCTGAATATGAAATACGTGCGTGCACTCAGACAAGAGAACCATCATGCTGTGAGCTTTTACCTCTCATCATTCCTGTCATTGCTCTCAGGTGATAAACCATTCCACTGTGAGAAGTGCAACAAAACGTTCACCCAGAGTGGCAGTCTGAGGAAGCACATGCTGCGACATCAGCTGGATGAGGACATGAGACGATCCAGTGAGCATGCGTCTGACAGATTTGAAGAGGAAGTTGCGGAGAAGAGCCACTTGTCCCGGAATCCTAACAGCTCACCAGGGAGTTGTGGAGAAGTGTCTTGTTCCCCACAGGTCCTTGTTCTGAATAATTCGTACCAGGGTTAGTGCTGTTTGCCTTTTTCTGTCTCTTCTCAGAAATTATGTGGCTTAAAAACTGGGAAGTGGGTGGTTGGCGGGTGCTCTGATGTTGTTTGCTCCTTCTTTCCTGTCAAACATCTATCGTTCTGATCTGTCCTCCTTCTATTTTGTGTATGTTACTCTCTTGTATAGACCTGCATGTTTGCCGACAATCGTCTGAAATCCGACAATCGCGACCTGACCCGCGAGCCGGCCGCTTTCGTTTTTGTGCCGACGTCGGCGTTTCCGACATAATTGTCAGAACCTGAGTAGAAATACGAATACGAAAAAGTACGACGACCTAAATTATCTACTTTCAGTTTCGTGCTCGAGCGGCCGTTTTGAATTTCGTTTGTTTACTGATAGTTCAGATCATGTGGATTCTTTCAAGTCCGACTCACTTGTTTTACTCTAGATCTAGATTTATAGATCATTATAGACCTCAATGGAGGATTCATATTCCAATTCTATTGTGTCAAACCGTAGGTTGTGCTAGAAATATTAATGTTGGTAAAACGCATTTCATCAGGTGCGTGAATTATTTACTTAGAATAATGATCTAATTAATCTACTCTAGATCTAGAATCCTAGGTAGACTCAGCTGAGTCCCTCTGTTCGGAATCGGATGCGGATTTCTCATTCAAGGCCTATTCCTATTCACTTGTTCTACTAGATCTAGATCTAGATCTAGATTTATTTAGTTCACTAGATCTATTTATAACTAGATATTTATAGAGAAAGATTCATATTTCCAATTCTATTGTATTATTGTATCTAACTCTACTTTATAGCAATGTAGGCCATATATTATTATTATGCTCCTTGTTTGTTTTGAAGTGTGCTTTTTTTTTTTTTTTTTTTGACTTGTTCTGGTC
Organism: Aplysia californica; assembly: GCF_000002075.1. NCBI lineage: Eukaryota > Metazoa > Mollusca > Gastropoda > Aplysiida > Aplysiidae > Aplysia > Aplysia californica. Next base: position 148,561 of record NW_004798372.1, read on the forward strand.
TTTTTACATGTGGGTCGTTGCAGGTTCTATTTTGGGGTAGGGTCTGTGTTAGGGTTAGGTCTCTTCGTTATTGTGTTTGTTCGGGTGGTCGCTCGTTACTCGGAAGTCTTTCATTTTATGACACCCACAATTTAAAAGCTCTTATACTTATAAGTTATGAGGGGGGGTGCAAAATTTTCAGACAATGTGGTTGAGGCTCACATGCAGGTCTACTTGTAACACCTCTAATCTTCAGCACTTATATGACTTTATTGTGTTGCAAGTGCCGTAATACTTTTATATAAAAACTTTAAAAACTGGGAATAAATGCTTTTTTATTGAAACTTTTGTCAAATAAAAGATCTCTATACTGGTTCTGCTGCTTTTTTGTCGAGGGAGTTTACAAAGAGGATTTGGGGGGGGGGGGGGGGGACTCTTGTAAATAGCATATATTTTGGTGGGGTTGAAACTTCAGGAAATGATAGGTACGCTCAATTTTTGGGAGGTTCTGGTAATATTTAGTTGCTTGAAATGGTTTTTATTTCCTAACAAAAAAATAATTTTGTAAAAATAACAGGTACATTATTTTTATGTGAAAAGTAAAAAAGTTGTCTGATATTTGGTTCTGTCCTTTTCGAGTACAGTAGTAAACAAAGGGTTCCGTAATTTGATTACTTTATTAAGAGTTTTCTCATCTTTTCAGGTTTGCCAACATCAGAGTCTATGGTATTCTCTCATGGCTTGAGTGAACACATTGTCACTGTCAGTGGGCAGTCCATGGAGCACACTCTCGCTCGCAGCCTGCTGAACACGCATGGTGAGTTTTCTTTCTTTTTTTTTTACTCTTTATATTTAAAACGTTTAATTGAAACTTGTTACTCATCTTTTTATTTGAGCACCAATTATAAAGCACCACTAGTAGATACAGTTCTTCCCTGTTTTTCTGTAATTTTTAGAGAGCATGCCACAAAATAAAGTACTTGTTATAGCTTACTGAATTTTTAGAGAACCAAGTTGTTGGAAAGCTTTCTTATGGCCCTTCATTGAGTAGATTTTATTCATTGCAACTCTTGATGAGATGCTTCACTCTCGCATGCAGAGGACCTTTGTTCCATTCCCACATGGGGAGAATTTTTAACATATTATTATATCTTGGTCTTTCTGCTGGGATATATCCCTCTCAGTCCAGTTGATAAGGGTGTGAATGACCTCATCATCATAAAGTGCTAGATCTGGAACAGACATTGATGATCATCTGCTTGGATGCTTTCAAAATACCATGAAAGACCCTTCACCCTTTCAACAAGGGAAAACATTTGGCATGGATATAAATTTATGTAACTCTTCAAGTTCAGTCTCTAGGGGTAAACAACTGCTTAAGTTGTACCATTTGTCGTGGCCTTATCAGACATGCTGTGCTCCATAAATTATGAAAAATTTCTTCACCCGCATTTGTAGTGTAAATAGCTAGGCTCTTAACTATTGCATGCAGAAGGCACGAATTTGAATCTTGTATGGGAAGTATTTTCCTTGAAGGTCTCCGTGTCAGCGCAATGAATGATCAAAAATATGTTAATTGAGGTGTAAAACATATTTTTACAATTTCAAAAAATATCAGCGAAAGTAACCCTCTTTCCTTCCCACTTCACACATTGTGATGTTTCCCTTTTTTGTAAGACATAGCCTCAACTCCACTGTTTACCAAAACATCTTCCTCTGGCTGTCATTGCAGGTGTCCAGGAAGGATCACTCCCGGACAAGTCTGATGAGTTGTTGGTTCTGTCAGAAGCTGGTGTGTACGAGGCAGGCGGGGCTCCCGGTGACATTGTGTACGCCACCGACATCCTGGACCACGAGGAGGTAACTCATGCCAGCTACGTGACCACGCAGGTGGACTATGCAGGGCACATAACTCACGCCGACTACCCTCACCATGAGGAAGTCACAGGTTCGGAAGACTTGCACCAATCCGCCGTTCAGATGGGGCTGTCGGAGTACGTCAGCTCGGGATGCAGCACAGACAAAGACATGACTTCCGACTGTCTCCATCTTCCCGATTCGGAGCTGATCGGTGCGGAGGAAGTGACGGTCGCAGCACACTACAGCCTGTCGTCTCCCCCGCCAACCCCAACGTTGTGCCGTGCAGGGGATGATAAACTAGTAGACTCGCACCACTTCTCTCACCCGTCGGATGGAATGGAGGATGATGGGGTGGGAAACGGTGGGACAATTGGACAGGATGCTCACCCGCATCGGACCTCGCTGGTTGGAGGGGTGGGTGGATCGGGTGTGTCTGAGGGAGGGAGAGGTTCAGGTCCCCATCAATTGAGTCATAGTCCGGGTCACCAGGAGATGCACATGGACCCCATGATGGAGTGTGATGAGGAGCCAGAGAAGTCGATGTGAAAATGAGGTGGAGGTTTAGCTGTAAGTGCCCAGTACCTTTTGTTCCTGAGTAATGCTCCGTTATATTTATTTTAATGAACTGACCACAGCTAATAAATAAAATTTATATATATATATATATTATATATATATATATATATATATACACATGATAATGATCTGTGACTCGTTAATCGAGCATACGTCCTCTCTCTATTTCTAAAACTATGGATTAATATAATCTTTGAGCGACTATGAAATTATGTGAACTGAAAAATAAAACACAGTAAACTGTAGCAGTTTATTATTAGGATTAATGACCAGTTGAAATAATCGGACTGGTCAAGAAAGATTCCGGTGTGTGCACATAGTTTTTAATGGACTAAAGTGGTGCAGCGTTGTCCAGAGTGAGTACCGTGCCTACTTTCTGTCCGGACATGAAACATCTGTGGTCAGTCTGTAGTCTATTTCTTGCCTGTGCTGCTGACACTTTGCATTCTTGCCTGGCTTTTTTGCTATTCCACGTAAAAGATTTTGTCCCTTTGTGTATGACTACTATGACCACTGTCTCTCTATATATATTTAATGAGATGCTGTCAGTGTTGAATCTCACAAAATAAATTCTGTATACTATGTAGAAACTGAGTCACATACTGTTTTTGTTCATCAATTTTTTCGGTAAGTTTTGTGTTGAGATTTGTGTTTAAAGTTTCATGGGCTGCTGCTGGTGGTGTAGTGGCAGGACTTTTTTTTTAACAGGTGGAAAGTGGGTTGTTGGTGGGCACCACTAGTAGGCCCTGTTTCTTTTATTTCTCTTTATTGTTCTTCTCTGTCTTCCTTTTTCCCTGGACTAAATACCCGTTATTGAATTTATTGTGTCAATGTGCTTCTTTTCACTAAAAAATAAACTAATGTATTATAAAAATGGGCAAAAGATGTGAATGTGACTCTCTCTGAGTCTCACTTGGTCGCACCATGGTGAAGAAAGACTAGATACAGTTTAGCACAAATACCTCAAATTCGTAGGGACTGGCCTCGGTAGTTTGAGGGATCCGTAGTCTATTGAGGAATATTTTAGAGAACAAGAAAAAAAAACAGAACCGACGGTTGCATGTTTTTGAGTCTTCTGTGTTACACAGTGTTCTACCTTCTATCTGTGTTATACTGACTGTTATAATCCGGTGTATGTTTTACCTGGGAAGTAAGCCTTCTTCCTCGGATTTTTCTCAAACTGCCTGGGTTGGTCTTGAAGCAGCCCGGCTCCAAAATAATCTGAATTATGTAAAGTATTTCTTCTGCCAAAAAATTGCCCTTTCTTTTTCATCACTTTGGTATCTGGGTGAAGGGTCCCCTGTCAAAAGTGGGTAGTTGGTGGGTGCTTTGGTGTGGTTTGCTCCTTCTTTACTATTCAACATCTATTTGTTCATCATACAAGTATAAATGGTCGCTTTTAAGCACAAGAAGGCTATCCCGAAAAATGCTGTTTTACCTTCAATTTTCTCAAAACAGCATTTTTCGGGATAGCCCACTTGTCCTTAAAAGCAACCAACTTAAGCCTCTTGTCTTTCATATAGGCCTACATGTAGAGGTACAATTCGTCGAGGTTCTTGTTTTGCTTCGTTTGCTTTATTTGTTTGCTTGTTCATTTTTGGGGGGCATTTAGTCAGTGGTTGACTCACGGTGAAACAAGGAAAGCTCTACATTTGTCTTAGTTTTTTTACCCCCAAACGACAATTAAAAAAACAAGTTTTTTCTTTCCTCTTTTCTGATGAAAAGTTCTCAAAGATTCTAGATGTTATGCATTGTCATGCTTCTACTAAGTCTTAGTACCGTATTAAGGCTGTTAGGTGTTCTGGGTTGAAACAAGGAAAAGACATATATATATATATGGTGTAGTGTAAAGATGTTCCTTCTGTATTGCGCAACTGAACAAGCTTTTTTGGGAAGTGTGACTTCTGAGTATCGTGAACCAGGCCGTGGAACTGTCGGTTCCTCCTGCCGGCAAACGTAAGACTAGTAAAAAGAGTAAAAAAGGAGAAGACAATTGTGCAGAAAAACAGTACAGTGAAGTTATGAAGGCCAGGTGCCGTGTTCGATTCTCCAAGATTTGGAGCCGACGTATGTGTGTGTGTGTGTCTGTGTGTGTGTGTGTGTGTGCGCGCGCTATCGTGCATAGGCCTACATGCGTGCGTGTGTGTTTGTGTGTGTGAGCATTTGTGTTCAGGTGTGTGAGAAAGATGGTGAGAGGTGGAGACGAAGTTATGAGTATGTTTTTTTTTTTATGTACGTGTGTGTGAAATGAATGAGAGAGAGAGAGAGAGAGTTGTGAGCATGTGTACGTGTGTGTGTGTGTGTGTGTGTGTGTGTGGTGCCGGGGGGGGGGGGGGGGGCGTGTGTGTGTGTGGTGTAACTGCTGAATAAAGGCCTACCGGTGTGTGCCTTGCTTCTGATGGGCATGAACCCAGTTCTCACGTGGAGAAGATTTTTATCCAGTCTTCAACTTCGACTTCTTGCGAATTTTTCGTTTTTGTCGTGGATTTTCGCCGCACTGGCTGGGTTGGTACCTGACAAGAAAGTGAGCCGCTTTTGAATCGCGGAGCCGTAAACTGGTTAAAGCATCCCGACTCCCAATGAATTAATACATTCAATTTTATGTGACTGGTTTTTAAAAATAATAATTTATTAATTAATTTATTGATCTAGATTTATTTATTTTTATATTTTGGGGGCGGGGGAGCAAAATATTAACAACTACTTTCTTTCTTTCTTTTTGTCCTACCCCAACGTTCAAAATTTGAAGTTTTGCGCTTACTCGGAGTATATACTCGCCAAAGGAGCACAGGTTATCTTCCTCCTTCCTCCCACGCTCTCCTTGACCACGCCTCCAGAGCAAAAGGCACCAGGCCGAGTACAGAATTTCCGAAAAGTAAACATAAAATTCTGGCTCATGTGGGATTCGCATTTCGAAGTCAAACTTAAGTCTTCGATTCCGACACGTTTAAAAAAAAATTTAAGTTTAAAACCAACCGTGCAATAACTGGTTCAAAATTCCTCAAAGGCGCGTGTTTGGCTGACGGTGATGGGGGGGGGGGGGGTCTAAATGTGGGTGGGGCTTAGAAATGCCGTTAGGTAGATTCTTTTTTCTTTTTCTTCTTTTTGCTCCCCTGCTAGAGATCTCGGGGGTAGCCGACTGCTGGTTCTTCAACCTGCTGTGCAACTGATTTTTACTAACGTGACCGTTTTCCCCCACTTCATAGGTCATTGTACCCTTGCCTCTCGACAGCCACATTCCGACTTCGAAGGTATTCTTATATTTTTTGATATACTGACTAGAGTATTTTCAGTTTGGTATGAATTAAATTTGAATTTTGTCCAAGTGGCATTCGAAGCCTACTCGTATTTATCGATTTTAAGACCACCAAGGAACCCTTAATCTGCGCAACTTGCACGCGGGACCTCCGAGATTTTTAGCTGTTATCCGAGATGGCCAGGTGTTCGAGTTCGTTCTTTACAATCATATATAAGATCAGGGGTGTAGCTGAAAGACAGCAGTGTTAGTAAGAGTAAGAGGAACCCAGGAGTAGCAGTAGAAAGTCAGGAGTAACGGAGAGAGGAGCCTATAGTTGAGTTCAAAAGTAAGATTGCCTCGGTTCCTAGAAAAGCCTAGACGTGTTATATATCCTGTGTCTGTCTCTGTGTATGTATGCGTGCAATCGAAAGCAAGACATTCCCAACGAGGACAAGACCAATGAGCGTGTTGGTTACTGGGTCTTTCAGGTCCTGATCTTCCATCCTATTGTTAGGCCTTACAGAATATGAACCCTCTTTACTAATGCATACTTGATCTAGTTTTCGCGATTTAAAAAAAATGATTTACTGTGACAAGAAGAGTTCACAAAGAAAATGAATGACCTTGGAAACTGGCCTGGCTCATCCTTTGAGCCCTTCCAAGGCTAAATAGATAATGCATCTGGCCATTAGGTTACCTTTACTGTTTTTGTAATTCTTGCCGTGACGACAGTGACTGGATGAACGAACAAGGGTGTACGTGCGTTCCTTCTGTGAAACTGAAGGCAAAATATTCTAAATTCCAAAGTAATCTCAACGGTTTTAACTGATTATTTCGTTAACTAAAAAGTATTTAATTTTCGTAGGGAAAGATTTGGG
>NW_004798372.1:155191-156028 GCF_000002075.1 Aplysia californica
AGAGAGAGGGGGGGGGCAGAGAGACTGTTCTCTTTCCGTTACTCTTAACTCCTTACTGCTGTCTTTCAGTCGCACCCTTGTTTTAGGGTAGATCAGATACATGTAAAAAAAGATCCTAAGATCAAACACCTAGCCTTCTGGGGTAAGGGCGAGAAATCTCGGAGGTCTCGTCTTAATAATAAAGTAGTCCACGATAAAGTCTATCCCTTGGTGGTTCTAAAATCGACAAAAGTCTGCTTCGGCCGCCACCGGTGTAAAATGTAAAATTAATTTCTTCCAAAACTTAATAAACTTTAGTCAGTAGGCCTACACTGTATAAAAAACATAGAGTATCGTACCTTTGAAACCGGAATGTGGCTGCCTGACGAGAGGGCCAGGGGCCCAACGAAATGGGGGGAAATGGCCACAAACGTAAACAACAAAAAATTAAATGAAAAATCAGTTACACTGTAGAGTAAAGAAACAGCAGTCGACTACCCCCGAGGTCTAAGAAAGAAAGAGAAAAAGAAGAGAGAGAAAAGAGAGAAAGAGGAAGAAAGAGAGGAAGTGGAAGAAGAGATGCAGAAGGAGAAGAAATAGAAAAAGGACAGAGAGAGAGGGAGAGAGAGAGAGAGAGAGAGAGTCTCCTGTGCAGGTGCAGAAGAATTTTATGCCACCACCTACGCAAAAGTGAGCCATTTCCCATTTATTTATATATTATTTGTACATCCCCCCTTCCCCCTCCCCTTTCTGTCCGCGGGGTCGCAGTGTCTTGGTGTGTGCACTCTTCCATCCCTCAGGTTAGGTCAGAGAGAGAGAAAGAGAGAGAGAGTTTGTGTGTGTGTTTTGGGGGTTGGA
>NW_004798372.1:160100-161382 GCF_000002075.1 Aplysia californica
TTATTCGATACCTTAGAGTATGTAGAGCATGGATATGTGCTAGATACATGTATTACATGTATCCAAAATTGTTATTGTTATTATTACCTGTGCATCTCAAATAATGTCTCAACAACCTGAATGAGACTAAGATAACAGAAATAAGGAAGATACTGAAGAGGAGAAAAATATTTCGCTGGGGAAAAAAGGAGTAATAACCGATAAATCGGTAGTAGATAATAAAATGTGAGGCAGCGTGGTGTAATCAGGCACTCGTCAAAGTACAGAGATCGAAGAAACAGGCGTTTTCCGTCAGTATGGACATTTTTATCAAACTTTTATTTTTGACTCTACCTCTTTTATGTCCATATAAAAACACATTTCCATGTGAATTTTTATTGAAAAACATTGATTAAAGGCACAAAATATAATTATCATTTTTCTGTTTTTCCTCGCTGATTTTGCAATTAAAACCAGCCAACCTCACTTCCTTCAATCGCAATTATCTGAAGTGGAGTTCTATTGAAGATAGAAGGATCTATTCATTGAAAGCAAGGCAAATAAATCAGCTTTCAGATGATACCTTTATAACTCCACATGCCCAAAAATTGACGAGCGCCTTATTGCATTGCGTCGTGACATAAATAATGTGAAATAAAAACGGATCCCATTCATCGATCACTATATTATAGTCACTGCGTATGTAAATAAAGGAGGAGACCACTAGAAACCACTTACACTAAATTGATAATAAGGATAATAATAATAATGATAATGATGGTGATAAAATGTGATAATGGTAATGAATTAAATGATGGTAATAAAATGTGAGGCAGCATGGTGTAATCGGGCACTCGTCAAAATAGGCCTACAAAAATCGAAGAAACAAGCGTTGTTGTTGTTGTTGTTTTTATCCCCCTTCTATACGTGTAAAGGATTCAGCTACTACAACAGGAGCATCACGTCGGTACTGATGGTCCTGTTATAGTTGGTGCTCACTGTAGAAACCTTACACAGGAGCTTTCTTTGTGAACAAAAAATCAAAGCAACAAAAGTAACAACAAAAACAAAACAACCCCCCCCCCCTAAAAAAAAAAATAATGTTGACTTTCAGGGACCTTTTCGACTTTGTAATTGTATGATAGTAGGCGGCCACTGTTACAAGGAATTGAATGGAAAAACACTAATACATAGTGTAAAGCGCATAGAGCCTGCTGTTGAGCGGGGATATGCGCTATACAAATGCTATCTATTATTATTATTTTTATTATTATTATTAATGGAAAGAAAGTGTACTTTCTTC
>NW_004798372.1:163483-164573 GCF_000002075.1 Aplysia californica
AAATTATTAACTGTAATATGTTACATGTGTATTAAATGTAAGAAACGTTAGTCGTTATTTTATTCTTTGTTTAAGGTCATTAGCCCAGTCCATTTAAAGAATACAAATTTGACAGTTATGAGTTACCTCCGTAAAAACAGAAAACGTATAAATGACAGATGTCAATACATGTGGTAATTTTGGTGTTTTTTAAAGCAAAAATACAAGCCAATACTTTAATCAAGAGTTACCAAAGTAAAAATCTTGTACATATCTGTAAAATGAGATGCTTGTACAAGTATTAAAACATTTTGAACATCACAAGAGTGAGAAACGAGATTGTCAGAGAACAAGTTGGCTCCAATGCCTGTTTGGAGTACGTAGATAAACAATGAATCGGATACGGGCGAACAATGTCGGTGGTCCCGAGTTCAAGTTATGCACGTTAAAGATCTATTGGTGGTCCAAAATCGATAAGAATAGTCCTCGGCCGCCAACCGGACAACATTCAAAATTCATTCCTACCAAACGGGAAAATGTGTCCCGCGCGCTCATATGACCTTATGCAGTTGCGAGGAAAACCAATGAATAAAATGATTTGCCCCACCAGACGGTATAGCACTTATAGTTATAGCAGTGACAGCATACAACCAGAGGTCAGATGAATACAGGGAAAGGGGCAGGCATAGAAAAAAATAAATAACAGGGACTAAGTGACCAAGAGAAACTTTAGACACAAAAAAAATGACATAATAATGTAACAGGTGATGTAATAAACAAGAGAACGACGTTTCTTTCTCTCATCGATACGCATGTTAACAGAGGCCAGAAAAAGTGAATGTAAAGTAAGACTTAGTAATAACCAATACAATTTTCTCCCAACAAGCTCAAAGGGAAACGATAAACGTATTCACCAAAGCCTATGAATACCTTGAAACAAAGATCTCCCTACTTTTGGGTAATAAATATGGTTCTTTGATGTGGAATGACTTGCCAGATTAGAGACTCGAGTTCCCTAGCAATGTTAAAATAGCATCTTTTTGCTGAGGCACAATTTGCGTTTTCTCACCGAGATAGAGAGGAGAGAGAGAGAGAGAGAGAGAGAGAGAGA
>NW_004798372.1:166982-169092 GCF_000002075.1 Aplysia californica
GGGGGGGGGCATAATACAACGGCATTTCTTCGTATTTGACTTTCATTGTTTACCCAAGGAAAGAGATGAGTCTCTAGATCAACATGCCCTAATACTAGCAAGAGGCAGGATGAAACACAACTCAAATTGAGCCATAACTTCGAGGCCAAACAAGACAGTAAAATGCTCGCAGTACTGTACCCCAGACCAGAGACCGTATAATCATTGCCCCAGACAAACGAGTACAGGTATGTCAGTCGGGCCAAACATCTAACGTCTACCTGATGAATCCACACGGGTATGTATACTTTCCCCACAAAACTGGAAAATACCTACCTACAAGCATTCCCAGTTTTCTCCCTCCAGCCTTTTTTGTGCCAACCTGACCTCTTGAATGTTACAGTGTGGTCAACTGGCGTCTGTGGTGTGCCGGGTTAGTCGACGGTTTGAGTTTGACAGTTCAGTATTACGGTGTTACTGTAAACTCTTGGTCGCATGCAGTAGATCCCAATTCGAGTCCCACTTAATAACTTTACTTTATCTGTCCTCTTGTACCTCTAGGTCACCGAGGGGAGAAAGACCTTCCTGTCTCTAGCAAGTTTGATGGCCTGGCTGGGTGGGATATTAAATGTTCTCAGGGTATCCTTCACACCCTGGATCCAGGTCTTTCTTGGTCTTCCTCTTGTTTCTAGTGGCTTAGAAGTTAAGATGTTCGCCTCTCATTCAATGGTCCCTGGTTCGAATCCAGATAGCTACGGAAAAGTTTCTTCTCTAAAATTTTCTCCTTTTTCACCCTTTTCTGCTCTCTAAAACTATGTTCTGCCGCTTTCGTTTCCTATTTCCCATCCCCTCCCCTCCTTTGCCCCCTCCCCCGGGCTCCTGACTCTTTCTGCAGCCTTTCTACTTTCTGCAGCTACTCCTTGGCTTCTTCTTACTGCGGTCTTTTAAACACACCCCTTATCTTATGGTAGGTAAGATCTACACCTAGCCTTCTCGGACAAGGGCGAAAAATCGCGGAGGTCCCGTGTGCAAGTCGTGCGCGTTAAAGATCCCTTGGTGATCCAAAATCGATAAAGGTAGGCTTCGGCCGCTATCCGGGCAAAATTCAAAATGTCCTATGAACTGAAAATGTTTAATGTGTCCCGCGCGCTCATATTACCATGCAGTTGCGAGCGCCGTAAAACACTTACCATAAAAGAGACGCAGAGGAAGTGCCTACTTGCACTCGATCTAGATCTATTACAGTTTACAGTCATGTACTTTAGCTCGTGATGTTCCACCTGCGAGCTGGAGAGTAGAAAGGGGAACCCAGTCGTACAAATTTTAATTTGCAATGTGCACGACATAATATAAATTGGAGTTGCTGCTCGAATCATACACCCTTTTCCACCCCCTTTTTTCAATCTTAAAAAAATAATTTATTAATAAACCCCTCACTTTATTTTTCGTCCTCTATTACGATTTCTTTTGTTGTTGTTGTTGTTGTTGTTGTTGTTGTTGTTGTTGTTGTTGTTGTTGTTGTTGTTCTTTCATGTCGAAATAAATCTGTCTTCCCATTTCAGCTGTATATTGATAAATTGGATTTTGACCCCTCTATCATTTCAAGAATTTCGAGCAATTAGTTGTTTTTTCTGGTTTTATATTGCCCCTCCCCCCTTTGACGAGCATAAGAACACCCCTGGGTTTTTTTTCTGGTCATTATTTTACACAAGGCTTCCCCTGCTCATACACTCGACAACCATGACATAATTTCACATTGCTTTTAGGCCTACTATTGAAGCAAGATTTTCATTTAAAGCTCTGTATCGAGACACTTTAGAAAGCCGCCTTTACTACCAGTACCACTAAAGAATATAAATTTGCCTTTTTTTCGTTCTTTTTTCTCTTTCCATATTTTTTTCCCCAATAGCGTCGCAGATTTGTGGGGTGGGCTACAAATTCTGGAAAGACCTAAAGCACAAACTCTCGAACCTTTGCTATGCCTTCAGAATCTGTAATGTTTTCACGCTCAACGACACAATTTTTATCAGAAAGAGGCGAACTGCCAGGACCAACTTAAGCTGAGTAGGTACAGCATCTCAGAACTTATTTATTTATTTTCACAGACACACACACACACACACACACACAC
>NW_004798372.1:170336-172552 GCF_000002075.1 Aplysia californica
GGGGGGGTGTTCGTTTTGTTTGTTGCTTGTTAGGACTTGACTTGTTCTTTTAACTGTGGCGTTGTAACATTAAATTTGTGTTATAATCTTCTTGCTCTCACTCCTTTTCTTGATGTTGCTGTCGTTTTATTGCGACATTCTGCTGTTATAATTGTGGTTGCTGTTGCTATATTTTTGCAACTTAGTTGTTGCCTTTGCTGCTTATTCGTTGCTTTATTGCTTCATTGTTGTTTTTGCGAAAATAATAATGATATTCCAATTATTTGAATGAATGTCATTATATGAAAATGTTCCATATGTAGCCTGGCCGACTTAAACTTTACTGCGTTTATTTGTAATTCGCGTTTTCCTGTGAAATGTGGACGTTGCTTTTGCTAGGAAATGAGAGTGTTGATTTTTTGGGAGGATTGGGGGGGGGGGGGGTGCAAATCTGTGGTCCGTGTTTTTATATCTTTAAATGAAATAAAAAAACAACAACATACGAATGAATACAATGTAGATCTATAGTTCTAACAATCGTCCCAACATCGAGTATAATATAAATAGATCTATTAAGTGTTTATTCTCTAAGTGGGCTACATTCTAGTGCTGGTGTTTGGGTGTGGTGAAGCCGGCGAACGGCACAATTATTTATTATCACGCTGTGATTTACAATCAGGGTGAAGTACAAGGCTAATTATGTGGGTGACCTCGGCGGTGACCTTGTAAGCGTTTGTGTGTGACTGTGTGTGAGTGTGTGTATGTGTGTGTGTGTGTGTGTGTGTGTGTGTGTGTGTGTGTGTATGTGCGTGTGTGTGTATTGTTTGTGTGTTTGTGTGTCTTTGTTTGTTTGTGAGTGTGTGTGTGTTTGTTGGGGGGGGGGACGCTCGACTATAATCGCCTTTCACTCTGACCATGACCACTGTTCATTTATCCACTTTACTAGACTATTGCGAAACGATGGTGCTGAGGAACAGCTACGTCATGGTTCGTTTTGTCGGTTTGTTCTTGTTGTTTGTTTTCAGTACACCAGTAGTTAAAGTTCACTTTCCTTGACTTCTTTTTCCGAATCGATGGCGCAGACTTGATCAGTTGAACAAGAAACTGCTACCTACCGCAATGCTTATTATAATGAGTATTGATATAATTGTAGTCTACACACTTGCTTGCTGTGCGTGGTCTAGGAGACCATCATCTTCTTTGTTTTAGTCAGAGTTTTACGGCATTTATGATTCAATTAGGTAGGCTAATATAAGGACCGAAGGTTAGCGAGGTATTACAAGAGAGTAACAAACACAAAAAGGAAGGAGGACAGATGAGGACGGTAGATGTTTGACAGGAAAGAAGGAGAAAACCACGAGAGCACCCTCCAACCACCCATTGATCATCGCCAGAAAGTTTCTTACTTAACAATCATCTAATGACTGTTCCCCATAGATTCATTAAAAAAGTTGTTGTTGTTTCTGTTGATGTTGTTGTTGTTGCTGTTATTGTTGTTGTTATTTGATGTTGCTGTCGTTGTTTGTGAGTTGGGTGTTGTTGTAAAAAATCAAATTAGTTTTAGTTATTAGATCTCCTTAACTGGAATTTTTTCCACCGAACACCATAAGTACATTTTTCTGACGTCATTTAGGCTTACTTACTATCTATTTAATGAAAAATCATATAGATCTAGTAGGCCTATAGGCTTCTTTTCTTCTCACCTTTAAAAAAAACGATCCCTGGTGAATGTATGTTTGCCGTATTGTAGTAGTAATAATAACTAATAATGAAAAATGAAGAATCTTAATTAATCCATCCCATATTGAGCTCGGTAGAGTCGATGGCCCCCGCCTTTTCTCGAGGTGTGTCTAGTGTCTAGCTCATACAACCGCCAACGCTCAACACTCAACACACACGCGCTCGCCTAGGCCTACAGCGCGTTTTCAGAACCCGCGAACGCTGCAACGCGCACCGATTTTGGGTTGCCAAAACGCGCTGCAGTCTTGTGTTGTAGCCTAGGAGGAGCAGGGAAGAGTAGCCTGACTACTAAGACTAAGAGAATAGAATAAGAGGAGTATCCCCGTAGTAGGTTCATCAACTGTTTCTGTCAGCACGGGAGTAGATCTAGACGAGGATTCTTTAGTTGTTGAAGGTACGACATAATTAACTGATTTTTAAAAAATTATCATTATTTATTATTTTTGTTAAAATATAGATTCTAGATCTAGATCTAGATCTAGATCTAGATCTAGATC
>NW_004798372.1:172652-174074 GCF_000002075.1 Aplysia californica
TCTCTCTCTCTCTCTCTCCGCATTTATTTATTTTCGAAGAGTATTCAAAATTTTAGGGGCGTAGGAAGAAAAAGCACTGTCACCCAACTTATTATAATATTATCTTTCAGTGGGCACTGTCATAAGATTCGCCTCCGAAGATCACAAATGACTTGATGGTATGTATGACTCAATTACGCTCGCTTCTAAAGATGTGGTCCTTTGTGGTTCAAGCACTTGTGACACAAAACAGCAATTTTGCAATCGGTTCTAGCTTCAACTGGCAGCCAACGTAACTTTATCAATAAAGGTGTGATGTGTTCTTGTTGGGATTTCATTAAGACCAATCGCACAGCTTTATTTTGGAACCGCTGCAGTTCGGTAATTATTTCCAAACTTAAAGTTTAGTTTTAGTAAGAGTTTTACGCACTTGCAACACAATAAGGTCATATAAGTGCCGAAGATTACAGGTGTTACAAGAGACTAACAAACACAAAAAAGAAGGAGGAGAGACAAGGACGATAGATGTTTGATAGGAAAGAAGTAGCAAACCACACCCGCCAACCACCCACCCAAACTTTAATGGGCAAGAATAGAATTACAGTGGCCGAAAAGAAATGCTAAAATGTGAATGTGGAGAGAATTTTGATTCAAAAGGTGAGTAACTTGACCCATTTTCCTTAATTCACAATACATTTGTTTCTATAGGTGATAGATTTGATGTTCCATTGACAATCTATGGACAAAGTGCCCCTGTGGTTTTGGTTCTCGTTAAAATAAACATTTTCAAAACGTATCATGATTTTATCGATGCTACTGAGTTTATACTTTCGGTTGGAGTTAAACAGTAATAATTATGTCTTCTCATAGTTCATCTTAGGTTTGCTGTCAATCATCCATTAAAAAAAAAGTTTAATACAACAGCTCATGCTGGTCAATATGTTGGTTGCATCAGACTTCAGACAGGACATGTACAGTTGTATGTCAGCACAATATATACATGAAAGTTTATGCCATGGGCTCTAACAACATTTTCTAAAGGGTGTGTATACAGAGAGTATAGGAACAGACTTGGGACATAACCCTGGGGCACTCCACAAGACAATGGAATTTTGGAGAACTATGTTCCACTGACCCAAACTGACAGAGTGCGATCACTTAAATATGACGTAAACCACTCAACGAAGTCCAAGAAAAGCCAAAAGTTTTACATAAACATTCTAGAGGGATTGAATAGCCAATACCTTTAAACTCAGCGCTGAGATCTAAAAATGCAAGAATAGATACTTTCCAGGTTGTCAGCTTCAGTCAATAGATTATCACGTTGTTTTCTTAGATTAGCTGTTTCAGTATTAAGGAATTCCTTTTTTAGTTTTAGTAGAGGTTTTACGGCGCTCGCAAGTGCATAAGGTCATATGAGCGCCAGAAGATTAGAAATGTTAC
>NW_004798372.1:175200-176692 GCF_000002075.1 Aplysia californica
CCCCCACACACACACACACACACGTTCAGGCATATGTAGAGAAGGAGAGAGAACTGCATGCATAGGACTATGCGGCTCACCCTAGAGGGCTCACCCAACCTGGGTACTTTTAAATAAAGATTGCAGACTGTAAGACGCTCAACCGTCCATCAATTATCGTTATTTCTGTCCTTATAACTATTGCCGTCTCCATATTGATAAAAATAGAAAATAGAATGAAGAAAGAGCCATTTCTAGTTCAAAAGATACAATATGTCACCTGGATGAGAAGAAAATCAAACCCACGAACCGAGCAGGACAGCTCTTTCTCTACATTAACGTGTGTTGAGCCTTTGCTTCAAACTGTCGTATTATACAAGTATTAGTAACAAAGTCCCGTATTTGATATCAAAACATACTGAAGAAAGAGGTTTGGAAAAGTGCTTTTGAGATTATAATTAGTTGAGAACCAGAGGGGTTTTTTTGGGTGCGAGTTCATTGTGTATGCGCGGGAAGCGCGCAGGGTGCACCAGGTTGGGAAGGGATTTCTGCGCACCAGATTGTGCGTGGCATTGGATGTGTTAGTTCGCTATGGTTCTGTGAGAAGCCCCAGTTGCTTTGTGTCATCGCCTGAGTCAGATTGTGAGAAAGGGGCGGGGGTGGGGGTGCAGACCTAGATACTAGACAGACTGGAGAATGGGGCTGTTGTTCATTCCCCCCCCCCCACCCCGCCCTCTTTTACCACCTCGAAACTTATTCTTAGTCTTACAATCCGCTTGTCACGGTATATTTTTACCCATGCCACAACAGAATCCAAGAAAGTAATACCGTTTGAAGTAAAATCCGATCTCTGAAATGAAAAGCATTTTTTGTAGGTTTCACTCCCCAGCTTGTCGTCCGTGCATCTTTGAGTCGTTTATAGTTTTTATCGACATTTTTATTGTTCATATTGCCGTCCATTATCGCTGATTATAGTAGTGGGTTGTTGGCGAGTGTTCCGGTAGGAGTGATTTGCACCTTCTTTCCTGTCAAATATGTATCGTCTTCATCTCTCCTCCTTTTTTTACTTGTATGCTACTATGTAGTAAAACCTGCAATCTTCGTAATTTATTTTATCTAATTGTGTTGCAAGTGTCGTAAAACCTTTACTAAACAGATTATAGATAGCATAATATTCACTGTTGTCTGTTCGTGGTCGCTAATCAAACACCACTTCCCTATTCAATAGAGCATTAAAAGCCTTTTGCCTAATTCAAGCTATTTCCCCCTCCCCCTTTCCAACCACCTTCCCGGAGCGACCCAGGGTGTTCAAACACTCATGCCATATTATGCGTATTCAGTTCTCCCACTTCGGGTGCTCGTTGCGTATGGGATCGGGGCGGGGCGGGTTGGGTCGGGAGGATCGCCCGACTCGCCACCTGAAAACAAATGCGTTTGTATTTTAGTCGACGAGTCGGGCGCGATCGGCTTGTGCCTCGACAGCCGCTTTGCGCCTTCAATCTGGCTAGCAAAC
>NW_004798372.1:176792-177702 GCF_000002075.1 Aplysia californica
GTCGCGCGCTCATGTGTGTGTGTGTGTTTGTGTCCGATCCCACCCCAACCTTTTCTTTCCTCACCAAATACCCACCTTCTTTGTCATATATAAAAAAAAGAATATTATCGACAATAAATCACACAAACAATCGTTGTGGTTTTAAAAACAACAATAACAATTTAACAAACAAAAAACCATTTTAAAACAATTTAAATTCAATTGAAAAGAAGAAAGAGCGACGCAATGGAATTAACAATGGAATTATCTGTCAGAGAGATGCGGAAAAGACTCTACTACTGTCGGTGGGGCAGTTGCAACAAGAACAACACACGTGCGTGCAGAGAAGCCGACCGGCTCTAGATCTAGATCTACCACACTCAGCCATGTGAGGTCTGTTTGGTTTAGTAAGAGTTTTACAGCACTCTCAACTCCGTATTACATAAAGTCATATTGTGAGGTCTAGACTTGATATTATTTTAGTGTTGAGATAGGTCTATAAAGAAAACTACAGATGGTAGGAAAATGGTGAATATAATATTTGCTTATATTTATTTACAGAAATAGTTAGGCCTATATTTATTAGAGCATTCACAAAATAAGGAAACAACTGCATTTTTAGACAGGTGGTTGGCGGGTGCTCTGGTGTGGTTTGCTTCTTCTTTCCTACGAAACATCTTTCGGCCTTATCTCCCCTAAATCTTTTTTATGTTTGTTACTCTCTTGTAACACCTCTAATCTTCTGGCGCTCATATTATGACCTTATGCAGTTGCGAGCGTCGTAAAACCTCTACTAAAACTAAACTACACAAAGACAGATACAAGTAAGCCCCATCATCAGTGAGATTATGCCCAATTTCCAATTCCCATCCAAGAGCTTTCTTCTTAGTTCGGAGATGACGCTAATATGAACGAAAAAAAGGAGGAAGGG
>NW_004798372.1:178973-180529 GCF_000002075.1 Aplysia californica
ACCCGACCCGACTCGACCCGACCCGACCCGACCCGATCCCCCTAAGGGCACCCCGTATTATGGTTTAGGCAGATCTTTTCCCCGTGCGCCTTGTCTCAGCGTCTCTTTAAAGGCTACCCTGCCTGCTACAACGAAACGAATCAGGAGTTCCTAATTAAAGGGCTTGTTAAAATACAAAAACAAAACCCCCCCAAAAACTTGACAAGCATACATGCATACCAGTTTGACGAAGTGAAAATACCTTCGTTCGGAGTGTAGTGTCCGGCGGCTATACAAGTGTGTATATTGCTAACGAGTCTTTGCGTCTAAAAATAAGACACGCTTTTTGCTTCTTTGTCACCACGTCTCCTGACCAGTAATTGTTTTTACAAATTAGGCCCGAGCAATGGTTGTTTTAAGGTGGCTCATCTCTCTGTTTGTGAAGCTAAGTAAACCGTCTCCGACAACGCCAATGATGTCATATGTCCTTCCTTTGTTTGAAGAACTAAGAAACTTCCTTTAGCAACGCAAGCGGCGTCATGTGCTATGTGCTAATAAAAAGAGAGCCCCCCCCCTTTTAAAAAAGCGTATGGGGGGGGGGGGGGGGGGGGGGGGTACGGCACCAGTTTCAGCCCGCCAATACAAGTATACAAAAACTGCACACATAAAACATAAAACGAAACAAAAATAATACAAAATTTATTTTCGAAAGGATGTGCCACTCCTAACAATAAAACGCCCCCATTAGCGCCCGTGACCTGTCAATGATTTTAAAATGCGTAGATAGAGGGCGGAGGATGCGTTTTTCAAGGGAGTGATGTCACGTATATATGACCTTTGACTCGAGTTAAAATGTCCCTGCCCCAAAATGGGTAGACAGTAGATATGTGTCCATTTTTTTTTGGACCAGCATAATATCGGACAGAGTCAGAATATAATGTCAGAATGAGATAATGGGTTGTTTATAACCCATTGCACACTTTGGTAAGTTATGTCAAATCGTTATGAGATATGGTTGAAACTAGACTTGAGGGTGGCCCGATTTTCCTTCACGGAGTAATAGAATCTACCACCGTGGCAACATTTGATCCAGTCCCCCAAAATGAAACAAGTTTAGGTTTTTAAACTTATGATCAGGTACATTTGATGGAAATCGTGGCCAAGCAGTCAATCAGAAGCCTGCTGCGCATCACATAATGTCATTGCGTGACCAGATAATTTGTTATGGGATTTGCAATATATGCCCCTGGTGGTACTTCTGTGTCAAATTTGATAAAGTAAACGGAAGGTCTATTTGATACAGAGCGCACTGGCCAGCGCCATTTCTAGACCCGTTCTGACCCGATCCGATCCGACCATGCACTTGAACGACGTCATCCGCTCTGGAGCCAGGGGAGGCGTCGTCTCCACTAACGCTTGTTATTCTCAGGCGAAACCTGCGCGGAGCTCTGACTCACTCCGCAAACCACGCTCAGTCGAAAAGAAAAAAAAAGAATGTACTACACCAACGCTTTCTGTTCACCCGCGGCACGGACTCTCTCTCTCTCTCTCTCTCTCTCTCTCTCTCTCTCTCTCTC
>NW_004798372.1:180629-183056 GCF_000002075.1 Aplysia californica
TCTCTCTCTCTCTCTCTCTCTCTCTCTCTCTCTCTCTCTCTCTCTCTCTCTCTCTCTCAGACACACCCATACCTTACCTCTCCCCTTCCCTTTAATTCTACAAGTGCTTTCTACAACTTCAAAGAGACCTAAAACATTTTTAGAACACACTTTCGCTTGTCATATATGTCATTCGTTGTCTTTTTCACTGTCACCTAAATGATTTTTATATTTTTGATATAATATTCAAAAGAAGATGGGGAATTGGTATCTGTTGTATATCGAATGTTTTTTTTGGAAAAGATTACCAATTTTAGTGGATCAGAGAAGACCCATCCTATTTCAATTCAAACATGTCCTGATTGTGGTCGAAATAACATGCCCTTTGCTTCCGGTAGAATGAAGTTTTGAGCAATGCCCGTGATATGACTGGTGACTATTTAGTATAAGCACTTATTTCAACACAGAAAATCGACACTTTTGTTTTGCCGAAATCGGAAGGGACAACGACGGTAGCTAATGTTTTATATTCAAATTCAGGAAATCGAATAAGTGTCTGCCCCCTGTCCCCTCTTAGTTAAGAACAGAACCGTGCCGAAAGCTTTAAGACGGGACAAGCAAACTGTAAGAAAGACATAGGACAGAATGAACTTTTCATCATAGCAAATTGGTCCCCGAAAGCAATAAATGGGCGTCTGGGGTGCATCTATTAAACTCTTCGCGATTTCATTGAGTATCTCGGTCTTTCTTCTGGGATGTATCCCTGTCAGCCCTGGTCAGCTGTGTCAGGCAGGGACGGTAGCCCGCCTCCTGAATGATTTTTAAAAAAGAATTAAGAATGCAATAAGATAAGTCAACCTTGCCTAAGGTTTATAGATTGGCTTGCCTCTGTTGGAGAAACAACAAAGCTGAACGTGCTCATTATCACCAGTGTCGACATTCAATCGTAAGCGTCGTTCCGGAATCACCCAAATCAACATTTGGTGAGGGGGAGGGAGAGGGGGGGGGGTCCATAATTATAAAGTCATACTTCGAGTGAAGACGTCAAGGTGGCCCCCAAGTCTCACAATAATAATATACTTTCGTTCTGTTTTATTCCCGTTTTAGTTTTTAACTGAAAATAACCATGAGTTCTCAGGTTATGGATATGATTTATAGGCCTAGGTGTTCTGCTTTTCTTCAATAAGTGTGTCTCAAAACTTTTTTTTTTAAAGTAGGCGCCTGTGGCATGATGCTTGCGATATTCTATTTGAAAAGGCAGATGGAATGCTATTCTTAGAGATTGGCATATCTCAAGTCAAAATGTAGAAATAAATTTTGTTCAACGGGAACCTATATATGAGGAACTTTTGAATACCTTTTTGTTTTTGTTTGTTTGTATTGTTTAATTTTTTTTTCAAGGAAATGATTTGACTTGAGTTAAGACAATATAGGCCTAAGTTGAGAGAAACTCATCGAAACGGTAAAGGTCTTTCAGTACAAGAAAAAAAAAGATGGACAGACGAACAAATTGAGTGAAAGAAAAAAATGCATGAAGTAATACACCAGTGGCATCCTCTTATCTCCCACTTATCTATGGGAGTGGCACATCATACTGTATTGTACAAGAGGGGGGTGTGTGTGTGTGTGTGTGTGTGTGTGTGTGCACTTGTCCGACGCCTTGTCTATTTTTGGAGGATCAGCATTCATAAAAGTTACAGACTCGAAGTACAATATCCTAGATCATACACTTTCATGGCAGCTGCTCACTACACTCTACAAAAAACTTTTCTGCTAATAATAAGCACCAGTGTCGAATAGTCGGGTGTGCGCAGCATCCCGCAACTCCCCCCGCCCCCCACCCCCACACACGCACTCGCCCTCCCTTCGTTTGGTCTCAAATTGAGTCATGGTGCGCTCAAAAGTACGCCCCCAGAATTACGTCCAAGTAGACGATCTGGGATATTATAATAGCTTTTAATGTCTTCTATGGATAGTGGTGGATAATGCATAACACACTAAACCAAATTTGCCTAAACTGGGGTCGACCTGGCGTAATGCCATTACCCAAGATCATTCTTAGTTTCTCTTCTTTTGATTTAAAAAAAAATCGGGCGTGGGATTGCTGGAGTTCTCAAGACAAAAAATTGTTTTGCAAAAAATTAGAGACTGATTATATTCTCCTCGATAACAATGATACAAATTATGTGGCATTCCTTTCCCCTAGCGTTTGAAAGGCTATCAGATTATATTCTCTTTCATAATAATGAAAGAACCTAAGTATTATGTGGGATTCCCGTAACTCTTGAAAAGAGATATCGTTTCATCAAATCAGTGTTAGATCCGCTCAGTTTGTTAATTCTAAGTGTCATAGAGGCCGGTGGTCATTGGCTCATGTGTTTCTCCATTGATTTCTATTTTGAAGGTATGTTTTCACATTACACAGGTCAGTCCAGCTAACGCATTCCC
>NW_004798372.1:183156-192669 GCF_000002075.1 Aplysia californica
CCTCAACTCTATTGCCCCCGATGAACTCTCCACTGTTATTCGTGTTATTGGTCGTTTGCAATTAATATGTTACGTCCATTTGAACAAAATTTTGATATATTTATACAGACAGGAGGCGGGCCACTTCGGCCGTGCGTAACAGGGCAAACTTGAGCCCAATGAAAAGCCGAAGCACTCGACAGAATACACTTCATCAGGGGGCTCTCGTGGCCTAGACGTTAAGGTGTTGGTCTCTCATTCAAAGGCCTCGGGTTCGAATCTGGGTAGCGACCGAAACATTTTCTTCTCTAAAATTAACTCCTTTCACCTCCTCTAGCAATGTTCTGTCGACTGCTTTCGTCTCTTCTTTCTGCCCCAACCCCCTCATCTCCTTTTCCCCCTCCTCAGGGCTCCTGGCACTTTCTGCAGCCTTTTTACTGCTTCTCCTAGATTCCTTCTTACTGCTGTCTTTCAGCCACACCCCTGATCTTCTGGTAGGAAAGATCTACACCTAGCCTTCTCGGACAAGGGCGAAAAATCTCGGAGGGCCCGTGTGCAAGTTGCGCACGTCTAAGATCCCCTTGGTGGTCTAAAATCGATAAGAATAGGCTTCGGCCGTCACCCGAGCAAAATTCAAAATTTCCGAAGAACTGAACAAGTTTAATGTGTCCCGCGCGCTCATATGACCTTATGCTGTTGCGAGCGCCCCGAAACACTAAAAAAAAATAAAATAACCAAACAAAAACACTTCAGCACGTCTTTTCCAAGGAATTGTGTTCGAGTGTTGAGCCGAAACGGCTATCGACCCTGTTGAGGGGTTAGATGATTGATTGCAACTATTAAATTAAACCCCCTTTCCCTTTCTGTTTAAGTTGAACGCAATTATTTCCTTTCAAGGACCTCTTTCGTTCTTTCGAACACAAACATACGGCACTCTAATGGTTTGATTCTTAAAATAAAAGATAAATATACATGGAGTTCAAACGGTTTTCTCACTCTTCGTTCCCCCTTTCCCCTTCTTTTTCCTTTACTGATTTTTGTCTCTCTTTCTTTCTTTTCTTCTTCTTTCTTCTCATTTTTCTCCTCCTCCTTCTTCTTCATCTCCTGCTCTTCCTCCTTCCCGTCGTTCTTCTTTTTCCTTCCCTCATTCTTATTTCCCCCCCTTTTCATTTGTGCGGCAACGAAATACTGTTCTTATGCTATTTTCACTGAATAGAGAGTGGCAGGAGACCATCCCATATTTATCCTGTGTCTTTCTTTCCCTCTTTTTTTTTTTTTTTGGGGGGGGGGGGGGGGTTCTGTCTGCCGTGCTTTTCTCCCTCCTGCACCGAATAACCGTTACAGTATCGATGTGCTTTTATTTGCTCTAAAAGTAAAGCAGCGCTGAAAATACGAGTTCAGCACGTAAATGGTAGTAAATGCGCAATATATTTATGACCATCGATTACACAGCTCGCCAGTCATAAATTCTGCAACTTACTACTTTTATGACCAATTTTTTCAAGATCTGTGGGTAGTTGGAGGGTGCTCTATTGTGTTGTTTGCTCCTTCTTTCCTATCAAACGTCTTTATAATTATATATCTCTCCTCCTTATTGTGTTTGTTACCCTCTTGTAACACCTTTAATCTTCAGCACTTATATTGCCTACTTGTATTGCAAGTGCCGTAAAACACTTGCTAGAACAAAACGTTTTCAACGTCTTTGCATGTACATACTATTGTTAACTGATTACTCTGTCGGTAGTTTCAGAGATTACTCTCAGTAGATCCTCCTTTTACCCTATCCATACCATAAATATCGTTATTTTTTCGATTGTAAATTTTCTTTTTATTACCTTCTTCAACAAGACTGGCCGCTGATGTGTCGATATATGTGTGGTTAAGTTCAAAAGAAATTTCGTAGAGGATGTGATTTATAGAGCGACCCGTGGGGCCTCTTCGACTAACCTTCGTGACCATGGTATAGATTTAATGGCCCTACAGTAAAGTGTTCGGTTGGGTTTTTTTAGCACGACCGTAGCATGAGTTTACACAGAGGAGGAGGAGGAGGAGGGGGAGGAGGAGGAGGGAGGGGAGGAGGAGGAGGAGGAGGAGGAGGAGGAGGAGGAGGAGGAGAGGAGACATCGTCATCATCACCATCATCAATATCATTATCACCATCATCATCCACCAACAGTACCCCTGGCTCACTAACACCGCTCTCACACCCAGCAGAACACCGTGGCAGTAGACGCCCTGATCAGTTTCCGTGAGAAAAAAAAGCAGCTGTCCCTTGAACAAATCCCCTCCACACCAGTCTCTTTCCCGCCTTTCATCCGGACCACAAAGAGGCGGGGACTAGGACAAAATGACCGAGGATCGATCTCATCGATTTCCTTTCTGACTAGGCCTTCGGGTCGGAAGTGTGATCGCTATGAAGGGATTGGCCAAGGAAATGAAAAGATGACATTTCCCTTCGTTTTTTTGTTTTTGTAAGTTTCAAGGCACTTACAATACAATTAGGTCAAATTATAGGCCTACGTGCCAAAGATTAGGGGTGTTATTTGGTTTTGTAAAGTGTTTTACGGCGCTCGCAACTGCATAAGGTCATATGAGCGCGCGGGACACACCTACTATTTTCAGTTGGTAGGAAATTTTGAATTTTGCCTTGGTGGCGGCCGAAGCCTACTCTTATCGATTTTAGACCACCAAGGGATCTTTAACGTGCCCAACTTGCACACGGGCCCTCCGAGATTTTTCGCCCTTGTCCGAGAAGGCTAGGTGTATATCTTTCCTACCAGAAGATCAGGGGTGTGGCAGAAAGACAGCAGTAAGGAGGAGCCAAGGAGTAGCAGTAGAAAGGCTGCAGAAAGAGTCAGGAGCCCAGAGGAGGGGGCAGAGGAGGTGAGGGGGTGGGGGCAGAAAGTGGAAATGAAAGCAGACAACAGAACTTTGATAGAGAGCAGGAAAGGAGGGGAAAGGAAACAATTTTAGAGAAGAAAATTTTTTGGTCGCTACCCGGATTCGAACCCGGGACCTTTGAATGAGAGGCCAACCACTTAACCTCTAAGCCACGAAAGCCCCCTTAGGGGTGTTAAAAGGGAGTAACAAACACAAAAAAGAAGGAGAGATAAGGTAGGTAGATGTTTGATAGGAAAGAAGGAGCAAACTACACCAGAGCACCCGCCAACCACCCAAACATTTCCCTTATCACGCTAGACGCAAAGTCGGAGAGCTCTCAGTTCAATGAAATACACCTCACAGCAATTCACAGCATTTTGTAGGGCACTGTAAGCTCAGTTGGTATCATGCAGGACGACAGAGTGTTTGGCCCAGGTTCGAATCTGCAATGGTGAGTTCTGAAACTACGTTGTTTCGGGGAGTTTTTACGGCTCTCCATACCAACTATTTGACTCAAACCTATCGGAGATGGACGTAGATTTCTGAAGTGCCACTTCTTAAATAACCATAGAGTGTTTGTCTCTCATGGGGATGATGTGTTATAATATTTACAGTCTCTCTCTCTCTCTCTTTCTCTCATTTATGTCGATGGAGATATGGAGACTTAAAACATTCATGGTCTGCCTCTCTCCCTCTTTTTCTCTCCTCTGTCTAAATTGTGCCAATCCCCCACAATCCCTCTCTCTTTCTCTCTCTCTCTCTCTCTCTTTCTGGTGGATTTTAAGTTAATAATTTCTTAAATCTCTCTCTTTCTCCCCTTACCCTCTCTGTCTATCGGCCTATTTCTCTCCTCGTATCCCCCTCTCTCTTTCTCTCTCTCTATCTGGATTTATAACATTTATAACCTCTCTCTTTCTCCCCCCTGTCTGTCTGTCTCTCTCTGAATGTGTTGATGGGGATGGACTTAAAAATTTTTTTTTTGTCTCTTAAATCACTCTCCCTCTTTCTCTCTCTCTCCCTTCCTCTGTCTCTCTCTCTCCCTTCCTCTGTCTCTCTCTCTCCCTTCCTCTGTCTCTCTCTCTCACACTCTTTCTCTTTCTCTCTAAATTGTAACCACCGGGACGGGGATGTAAAGATTTACATTTACGATCAATCTCTAGAAAAAATGCAGTAAATTTCTTTCACAAACATGGCACTAGTCACTAAACTCGGAAGGGGGGGGAGGGGGGGAATAACATCATCATCGTCTTCATCCTCATTGTATCATTATCGCCACTGGCACTTTTATTTAATAATAATAATAATGGATTGCATTTATATAGCCCATATCCACTTATGCAATGCTCTATGCGCTTAACATGATACATATAATGGATTTACAAATCAATTTTAAAGGTACATAGTGTTACATACTCATGCAAACACATATTCACTCACGCACGCGCCACACACACATACATACTCACATACACACATACGTACATATGCACATACGCACATACAAACTCACAACGATCTGCAGCTTGGATGCATTCTGTCTAATCGAAATATGATGAAAATAGAAATGATTTTAATTTCTTCTTTAAAATTTCTAGATTTTCTGCTTCTCTGATAGTTTTTGGAAGCCTATTCCAAACAAGTGGGGCAAAATATGAAAAAGAGCGTTGGCCATCACTATCTTCAGCACCACCATTATTATTCTCAAAATCATCTTCACAACCATTATGACCATTATTATCTTGTCAATATTATTATAATCATCATCATCAAAAAATTATTAGCATCGTCATCATTAGCAGTAGCAGTAGCAGAAGCAGTAATAGTAGCAGAACCAGTAATAGTAATAATGGTGTCGGTGGTGATAGCAGCAGCAGCAGTAGTAGTGGTTGTAGTAGAAGTAGTATTATCATTATTTTTATTATATTCTCAAACAAACTGACTCACCAAGAGCGGCAGCAGAGGGGGTAATGATGGACAAGAACTCCAAGGAAGGGTTGGCTTCCTGCTTTGATGGCGATCCTCGAAGACTTTTCCAGAAGTTCTAATGGGTGTTGAGGAAAGAAGAGAAAATGTATGGACCAATTTTTACACTTTATTTGAACAAAACAGAAGTTCATGAACATAACAGCGGTCAATAGCTATACTGATTTCTTAGTGAAGGTTATGCACTAATTTCATTTTTCATTAAGTGTTGTTTTTTAAAAGTTCAGCCAATAACATATACTATAACTTTCCTCTGGGAGATGGAAGGAGGGCATCGCTGGAAGAGTCTTCTTTCAATATTTCTAGATTCTATTTGTCTCTTTCACTTTTTCTTTACACTAAATAATTATCTTTGTATTGATGAGCTTTTCCTTAGCCCAAAAACACCTTTCACCTTCGGGAAACCCATTACGAACAGTCAGATTTATACAAAAAGCATGGTCACTAAAATTTTGGACAATTTTGTTCTTCCAAAGAGGCGGTGTGCAAGAAGTCGTCACTGACTACATCTATGCCAGTTTGCCAAAGACCACCCAGAGCATTCAAAACAAAACAACCCAAATCACCCAGAAAAACATCCTCTAGCATCATCCTGAAAATGATTGTGAATGTTTGGATTATTTAGGAGGTGGGCTGGCCTTAGGATACTGCATTCCAGCAGACAGATGGAAATACGCAAGAGAAATGAATAACATTCCTGAGGAAGAACTGAACTCACGTCTACTGATGCAGTGGGGAAGAGTCTAGTTATTACTACATTGCAGTGTGGACGAGTCTAGTTATTACTACATTAAAGGCGTAAATGTCCTAGAGTAAGATACCTAGCAAACTGTCTAGCAATTTAGATTCCTTTGAAATTTTTAATCACACACAGCTGAGAGGAAAAAATATTCATAGCAAAATGAAAAAGTAATTTACACACTCCTTGGATTCAAACCTCAAACTTTTGCGAATTGGTGAAAATTGTTCCCTATAATGCACATAGCTAGCATCGGTGATCTAGAGGTTAAACTCTCAGACTCTCGGCCTTTTGTCCTTCGGAAAGGCATTTTACACAAATTTTTCCTCATGTCCTCCAGGTGGGAATGGGTACCTTGCTACAGACAATGAAAGATTTTGTCAGTTTGTTAGAATGTTTGAGCACTTGAACTAGTGCATGAACTAAATGCTTCCCAGGAAGTCAAAAATGTTTTTGAGTTTTCTACGGTCTGCTGGGGTATTAATAGTTGATAAATTGCAAAAAACATGCTGTAGGGAGGTGATGTGCATGATATAAATGCAATTATTATCATTATTATTTCTGCCTAAATTCTGCTCAAAGTTCAAAACAATAAACAATGCGCTTATGCACTCAAAATTCAAAATAATAAACTATTCAGGTACAAGTAAGAATGTTAAAAATGACAGCTTACCTCGTCAAAGTCCAACAAGGAGCCCAAAGAGTCAGCACTGAGGAAGAAAAGGATAATGGACAATAAATATGACGGTATATGCATCGCAGCGTGGTGGAATCAGATGCTCAACAAAAGAATGAAATCGAAGAAACCAATAACTTACACCTGTTGGGCAATTCTTCTCAAATTTCATTTTTAGCACATCTTTTAGGTCCATTTAAGAACACATTTCTGTATGGATTTTACCAAAAAACATTGAGAAAGGCACAAATTAGGTACGTTTGCAGTTTTTATTAACACTCAAACTTTAGAAGTCGCTAAACTTTGGCGGCCATTTTCTCACTAATTTTACCACTGACACAAGGAGACCCCACCCTTTTCTATCATAAATATCTTGACTTCTATAAAAAAAATGAATCAGTGTTTTTCAAAATCAAAATCAAGACAAGTGAATAAGCTTGAAAAGATATTTTAAGTAACTTTAAGCCCAAAAATTGAGAGCCTAATGTCACTGTGGCGTGACAAAAATATATATTCAAAATTCCTACTGATACAGTCTAGATCATGTAGCAGTCTTTGACCAACCTCCCAAGGGCAATCTGAACAACATCTGTCTCCATCATTGCATCCAATTAGGAGGAAGCACATTTATAATGAATACAAATTAAATTTTAATGATGTAATCAAGCTATTATGAGGTGATATAACTATATTATCATTAAAGAATACTAATGCACATACTTCTGTACATGTGCACACAGAAGTATACAAATACACTAAAACACATGAACACACTACATTCTACACACACAGTTCCACTTAATTAATCAAGATACTGTGACACAGTTCCACTTAATTAATCAAGATACTGTGAGGTGATATTACTATACTTACTACTAACACACACACATCTGCCCACGCGCATTGTGTAAGACTCCACTATACACCATTATGAAAAGTGATGTACGATGGAGTTTTACACTGAGCAGTCGACATGAACACAGGTAAACACACACATAGACACACACACATGAGCGTGCACAAACACACCACATACAAAATGAATGCACACACACGAGTGTGCGCGCGCATACACACACACCCACACACACACATGAGTGTGCGTGCGCATACACACACAAACAAACAGCCATGTAAACTGACCGGTCCTCTCCAGACAGGAGATGCTGCACAGTGATCATGTGATCAACGTCCTCCTGGTTGACCACCATGGTGCTGTGACTCGCTGCCTGGACTGCCCTCTCGTTCTTGTCGCTATCCTGTAGGACAGAAAGATCAGGGTTTGCTGATGTGTTTTTACAAGTTTTAACACTTAGCAGTCACACAGCCAACAGTACAAAATACCCCGTCCGGTCACCCAGCCAGTAGAGTGACTGCAATGGACTTCTTGGGCCTGTCGCAACACTGCTTCAAGTGACCGAAATGGATAATTTTCACCTTCGCATTATTGCGGCAAGTGACAGCAAAGTGTTTAAGGCACTAACAGCACAATTAAGTCATATAAGTGCTGAAGATTAGAGGAGTTACTAGACGTACAAAGAAAATAAGGAGAAATAAGGATGATAGGTGTTTGAGAGGAAAGACAGAGCAAATTACACCAGGGCATCTACCAACCACCCACACTATTTGTAATATGCTGATGTATGGAATAAGTATGTGCACAACAAGCTACATTGCTGCATGTCCCAACTGGGCTGGGATTTTTTTAGATTTGTTAATAACAATAATAATCATGATGTAGATAATTTTTACAGCGCCTACTTCTGTGTACATACAGTTCTAGGTGATTTCCATAAATACCAGTACAAAGAACAATAACTGTGGAAAAGATCAATAATTGCTCATGTAGGCCTAGATGAAGAAATTACCGACACAAACACACACACACACACACACACACACTCATTCACAAATGTACCCACACACACACACTCATTCACAAATGTACCCACACACACACACATTCATGGCGTCACTTTTCACCCGATTTCGTTATTTTGAGTTAGCATGACTCAGCAGTCCATAGGCGTTCCAAGGCTTGGGGTCAATGAACCATGGAGCAACTTTCCAGAGAGAGAGAGAGAGAGAGAGAGAGAGGGAGAGAGGGAGAGAGGGAGAGAGGGAGAGAGAGAGAGAGAGAGAGAGAGAGAGAGAGAGAGAGAGAGAGACAGACAGACAGACAGACAGACAGACACACAGACAGACAAACAGACAGAAGGAGAGACAGACAGATAGACAGACAAGTAGATAAATAGACAGACCGACAGACAGACTGAGGGAACCTAAAAGCTAGAGACAATCAAGGCGTGATACCTTCTGAGTTTTCCACTTCTCCTTTGCGGTGATCGGAGCCGTCTTGGGTCTTTTCCCCCCTGAGGTGCTGCCTGCACTGCGTAGATTAGGGCGGTACCATTTCTTCAAGTACGTGTGTCCACCAAACTTTGTCTTTGACCATCTGGTGGGAAAATTTGTTTGTATGTTTGTTTATAGAGATGGGAGGAGGTATAGGATGGGGGTGTGTGTAAGTATGTGGGGGTGGGGGGGGGGGGGAGAGAAAGGGAGATAGGTAGAGAGAGAGGGTAAGGGAGGGTGAGAGAGGGTGAGGGAGAGAGAGGGAGAGAGAGAGAGAGAGAGAGAGAGAGAGAGAGAGAGAGAGAGAGAGAGAGAGAGAGAGAGAGAGAGAGAGAGAGAGAATGGAGGAAATGGGGATTAAGATGATATTAATCATAATAACAATAATTACAATGATTATGATAATATAAAAATAATTATGATGAAGATGATCATGATAACATTGAAAGAAGTACTTTTTAAAATATTCAAAAATATTCATGAGTTAGACTATCCAAGTTCTTTCTCTACTTTTTCTATAAAAATGATGATGGTGATGATCGTGAGAGCAATTTTCTTTTTTTCCTACTATGTTCCCCACAGTTTCTTTCTTCTCCCCCCCCCGCCTCCCCCCATACTATAAAACAATGATCATGAGAACAATAATGATGATCATTGTTTTTTATCACGTTCCTGAAGAAGCCCCTAAGGGAATTTTCAGTTTTAGTAAGAGTTTTACAGCACTTGCAACACAATTAAACGTCGTATAAGAGCTGAAGAATAGAGGTGTTACAAGAGAGTAACAAACACAAAAAAGAAGAGGGGGGGGGAGATAAAGAAGAAAGATGTTTGATAGGAAAGAAGAAGCAAACCACATCAGAGCATCCACCAACCACCCACTCCTAAGGGAGAAATGTTGAACATA
>NW_004798372.1:193513-195347 GCF_000002075.1 Aplysia californica
GGACACACACACACACACACACACACACACACACACACGCACACACACACACACACACACAACTCACAGAATGTGACATCAGTCGACACCGCACGGTTCACCCCATAGTTCTCCCCACTGCCGTCAAACTGATTGAGGGTACATGTTGACGGACACACACACACACACACACACACACACACACACACACACACACACACACACACACACAACTCACAGAATGTGACATCAGTCGACACCGCACGGTTCACCCCATAGTTCTCCCCACTGCCGTCAAACTGATTGAGGGTACATGTTGACGGACACACACACACACACACACACACACAACTCACAGACACACACACACAACTCACAGAATGTGACATTCGGCGACACCTCACGGTTCACCCCATACTTCTCCCCACTGCCGTCAAACTGAGGGTACATGTTGACGGACAGCCTGTGATTCCCCGGCCCCAGCTCCGAGGCCTGGAGGGTGAAGGTACAGGAGGGGCCGCTCACACTGCCTGCTGTGTCTGTGCCGTTGCTGGGTGGGACGGACGTCTGGACACGTGACCCCTGGCACACAGACAGACACATGTCACATGGTTAGACACACAGACGGACACACAGACGGACACACACACAGACACATAGACAGACACACAGACAGATACACAGACAGACACACAGACGGACACACAGACGGACACACAGACAGACACACAGACAGACACACACAGACAGACACACACAGACAGATACACAGACAGACACACAGACGGACACACAGACAGACACACAGACAGACACAGACGGACACACAAACAGACTCACAGACGGACACACAGACAGACACACAGACAGACACACAGACAGACACACAGACAGAACAAAGGTCACATCGTGAGACACACAGACAGACACACAGACAAACACACAGACAGACAGAGGTCAAGATGTCACATCGTGAGACACACAGACAGACACACAAACAGAACAAAGGTCACATGGTTAGACACACAGACAGACACACAGACAGACACACAGACGGACACACAGACGGACACACAGACAGACACAGACAGACACACAGACGGACACACAGACAGACACACAGACAGATTCTAACTTCAAGTTCAAGGCAAATATTTTCAAAACAAATTGGAATCTTTTCGAGGGTTTTTCAATGTTTACCAAGAAGAAGAGAATTTTTAAAGAGTAAATAGACCAGTTTTTGTTTAGTTTCAGTAACAGTTTTACGGCACTCGCAACACAATAAGGTCATATAAGTGTCGAAGAATAGATTACGTGTTACAAGAGAGTAACAAACACAAAAAAGAAGGAGGGGAGATAAGGACAACGATAGATGTTTGATAGGAAAGAAGAAGCAAACCACACCAGAGCACCCGCCCAACCACCCACAGACCAGTTAGACTTAGCCCAGTTTTGGGAAAGAGAGAGTTGGATGTGTGGCTGATCTCGTGATTGTCCTTCGACGTTTCCCAGATTTGTCGAGGTTCTGGCTTCACTGAGGGCAGCACATCAAACGTCCAGCTTGGATCAAACGTCCAGCTTGGATCAAACGTCCAGCTTGGATCAAACGTCCAGCTTGGACACCTCAATCCTTCATGACTTTCAGAATTTCATGTTATGGTGGTAACATTTGAAAACAACAGTAACTACTTTTGGACAGAATTATGCCAAAATCAGCAGAAGTTGTGATTAGTTCATTCCTTTCTTCCACGGAGCATTACAACATTAATACTGTGAACGCAGCGAAGACGATCAACTCAGAATACTCTCAGACATCTGTCAGAAGTCAACCCAGAATACTCTCAGACATCTGTCA
>NW_004798372.1:201616-203477 GCF_000002075.1 Aplysia californica
AACTCTTATAAATAACAATAAAATTTTTTACAATATTGTTTCATTTTATAATTTCCCATAAAGGCCAATGGCCTTCACAAAATTCAATATTCGGCTGGGAACAACGACGGAAAAAAGTCTTGAAATTTCTTGCATTTAAAATATTGGATCTCTCCAAAGTCTAGACATTCGGTTAAGATGTTTTTAATGGTAAAATCTGTGTCTTAGAGAGACACAATAAAAGAGATGACAGACAGACTTAGAACAAAACAAAACAAAGACAGACAGACTTAGAACATGACAAAACAAAAGGAAAGACAGAGAGACTTACACCACCGGTCTGTCTGTACAGCACACATCGGGGGTCCTTGGGAAAGATGACGCTGCTCACACAGGTCACAGAGACGGTGTTGTCGTTGTTGGTGAACTCTGGGCTACGGCATGTCAGGTCTGTCGGTTTGGCTGGGGAGAGAGAGAGAGAGAGAGAGAGAGAGAGAGAGAGAGAGAGAGTGTGGGTGTTGTTATTGTTGTTGTTGTCGTTGTTGGTGAACTCTGGGCTACGGCATGTCAGGTCTGTCGGTTTGGCTGGGGAGAGAGAGAGAGAGAGAGAGAGAGAGAGAGAGAGAGAGAGAGTGTGGGTGTTGTTATTGTTGTTGTTGTCGTTGTTGGTGAACTCTGGGCTACGGCATGTCAGGTATGTGGGTTTGGCTGGGGAGTAGAGGCGAGAGAGAGAGAGAGAGAGAGAGAGAGAGAGAGAGAGAGAGAGAGAGAGAGTGGGTGTTATTGTTGTTGTTGTCGTTGTGGTCGTTGTTGTTGCGGATGTAGTTGCTGCTGTTGTTATTGTTGCTGATGCTGTTGTTGTTGCTGTTGCTATTGTTGGCGCTGTTGAGGTGGTGTGTTGCAGACGGTATTGCTGTTGTAAATCTCAAACATGTACTTTTGAGTATAGACACCATGCTGCCTTATGGCCCGGTTCTACGCAGCGATAGATTGTACAAAAACTGGACGATCTATCCCTCATAAGACAGATCCTTACGTGTAGCCGCAA
Source organism: Aplysia californica (assembly GCF_000002075.1). NCBI lineage: Eukaryota > Metazoa > Mollusca > Gastropoda > Aplysiida > Aplysiidae > Aplysia > Aplysia californica. Next base: position 202,644 of record NW_004798372.1, read on the forward strand.
AATGTTGTGAAATTTGGACAATTGTACGATGGTTTGGAGACTCGGTCGAGAAATCAAGCGCTGCTTGTTATTTTCCGTGCGATGACGTCACACTTGAGGGAGACGCGCTGTGACGTAGATTCACTTTAAAATTTGCTGCCACACAGGATTAAACTTAGGCCAGAATTTAAATATAATTATCGCAGATAAAAACAGATTTCATATTTGGAATCAGCGCATCAAAATGAGCACGGTAGCTCACGTAGAACCTGATTCGATGCAAAATTACGTTAGCAATTTTATTTTTAAATTGATCGCCAATTGTGAAGTTGTGTATCAAGGTCACTCGGTGTGTTGCACGTCTGCAGTCAAGTCAAAGCTTCTACTTCTACATATGACACGGTACAGTATGGCCACCCTTTTATTAAGACACTGTTCTGCTGCCTGTTAAAATGTACAGGGGAGGGGTAGGGGGGAGGGTGGGGGGGCTCTTGTGGTCTAGAGGTACAGCGTCCGCCTCTCAATCAATATAGGTCCCTGGCTCCAAACCTGACAGCCACAGATATTTTTCTTCTCAAAAACTACATGTTGTATGTTCTCTCCTTCCCTGCCCTCTCATCATGTTCTGTCACCTGTCTCCATCTCTCCTTCCCTGCCCTCTCATCATGTTCTGTCATCTGTTTCCATCTCTCCTTCCCTGCCCTCTCATCATGTTCTGTCATCAGTTTCCATCTCTCCTTCCCTGCCCTCTCATCATGTTCTGTCATCTGTTTCCATCTCTCCTTCCCTGCCCTCTCATCATGTTCTGTCATCAGTTTCCATCTCTCCTTCCCTGCCCTCTCATCATGTTCTGTC
>NW_004798373.1:0-1505 GCF_000002075.1 Aplysia californica
GCAGATACACAGAGGTGAGGAGTTCAGATATTTCCCCGAGTCAAAACAATCTACTGATACAACCCCCGTCTCTGCCCTCCCCACACCCTCCCTTCCAAACCCCCCTCCTTGAAAAAGACCCAAACGAAAACCCCCCCCCAATATACCAGCATCATAAAACAAACATGGACTCACAATAATATATCTCTATCAAACATGCTGAATATTGCAATAAAAAGAAGGGAGAAAAAACAACTTCAAAATCATATCTTCCAAAAGTCTTCACAAAAAAGACGTATAATACTTAATACTAAATACATTTTTAAAAAGCAGGGTAGGTGGCAAGAAAAAAGAAAGAAACTAAATCTTCCGCATCTTAACCCCGTGTCCCCAGACCCATCACAGACTCAAATTTAGTCATTTGAAACAAGACGAATAAAAAAAAAACCCACTATAAAAAGCAAAAAAACCCCTAAACAAGCAAGAGAAATGAGAAAGTCACAGAAATTCAGGTTGGGCTGACACGCCACAATGAGTGGGTACCGAGTCCCGAGTGGGTCCGACCACGTGATTGGCGGCCATTGTTGAAGGCAGATCAGCAGGAAATGTAGCCCCTCATTTCATTAGTCCGCTCCCTGGCTCCCTCACTCACTCACTCGGCACCGTCTTTCCAGAGGACAAGGGCAGAGGAGAGTCTCGCACAAGTGGATTTGTCACCTCCTCCTTGTTTCCCTTGAACCAAAATCGCGACCAATCTTCTCCGAAACAACCCTGGGTTCCATTTCTTTCTGGGACCAACAATCCACAGCCCTACCAATTGACCGGACATCTCATGATGAACCAAACTCGCCATCAATCTTCTCCGAAACAACCCTATAGATTCCATCTCTTCCTCGGACCAATACATACCCCTACAAATTGACCTGTCACCATCTCATGAACCAAACTCACGCCCTATGAACCATCCCCACGCCCCATGAACCAAATCCCACGTCCTATCTCTTCCAAGAACCAATACACATCCCCATGAATTAGCCTGACGTATCATGAACCAACCTCACGCCTTACGAACCCGCCCCTCGTCTCATGAACAAACCTGTCGTCCCATAAACCAACCTCACGGACCACCTCTTCTTAGGACCAATACACGCCCCATGAACCAATCTCACGCCTTACGAATCCACCCCTCGTCTCATGAACCAACCTGGCGTCCTATGAATAAACCCCATGTCCAATCTCTTCCACAAAACAATACAAGCCCCATGAACCAACCTCAAGCCCCATCTCTCCAATGACCCAACCTCACGTCCCATGAACCAACTTTACGTCCCATCTCTGCCCCGAACCAGCCTCTATATTCAAAACGTTTGATAGCGATATGCGTGTGTGTGTGTGTGTGTGTGTGTGTGTGTGTGTGTGTGTGAGAGAGAGAGAGAGAGAGAGAGAGAGAGAGAGAGAGAGAGAGAAATAACATAAAGACATAAAGACAAAGAGAGTCAGAGAGAGAGAGAGAGAGAGAGAGAAAG
>NW_004798373.1:3586-4694 GCF_000002075.1 Aplysia californica
AAAATCCCCAATAACACACGATGTCCCACCGCAAATATCGGCACTCTAGGCCTTGTAATAGCCAAAATAGACCTCAGGTGCCTCCCCAGTATTCTACGCTTCAGAGTGAGCACGGAATGTGTTAATGGGCAGTGCAGATAGGGAGAAGCTGATTCCGATAAGTCGAGAAAGAGAAATGGCGTATAACACAGTATTAGGTACGGCAGGTTTTACGAAATGTCATCAATTTCTGAAGTAATTATAATCCATCAAGCGATATGACGTATGACGCCCCTCCCCCCGGTCCTTTTTTTCCTGCGGATGTAGGGAGATACGAGGAGGTTGGAGCTTGTGAATGGGGGAAGGGGGTAAGGGTGATTAGGGGAGGTGGGAGAGTGTGAATGGGGGAAGGGGGTAAGGGTGATTAGGGGAGGTGGGAGAGTGTGAATGGGGGAAGGCGGTAAGGGTGATTAGGGGAGGTGGGAGAGTGTAAATGGGGGAAGGGGGTAAGGGTGATTAGGGAAGGTGGGAGGGTGTGAATGAGGGAAGGGGGTAAGGGTGATTAGGGGAGGTGGGAGAGTGTGATACGATGCTTCGTGGACATATTTGTGGGGGTAAGAACTAAGAGTGTGTGTGTGGGGGGTGGGGGGAGACACGTAATTACCTTTTGAACAATAATTCTTCACTGTCAATTAATGTTTACTAATGGAGGCTTAAAACTTCAGAGGCTGATGATAAAATGATATGGCCATTGTCATGTGAAGTAGGCCGCTTGTTTACACCATTCTGAGGTTTACTTATCTCAAAATCATTAATATATTTCACGTCTATTGCCTTGCGTGACAATATCCATGTTCGTGTTTAAATTAGGTATACCCTTTAATCTGTGAGAAAATAGCCTTGCCAATACTGAATATATTTCTTTGTAATTATTGGGACAGTCCACTAGATCTTAGAAGATCAATAAATCCTTCTAGAAACAGTCGTGACGAAGGTCATTTCAACTTCGCCTTTTTTTCAAATGAAGGAGTCAGGAAAATACAAAAGTCAGCATGCGGTCGTTCTGAGAAAAATGGAAAAAAAATCTAAACTTTAACACACGTACACACACATTCACACACTCACACCC
>NW_004798373.1:5215-11246 GCF_000002075.1 Aplysia californica
GCTGAGAAACAACAGAATTATACCTGTACCTTTTATTTTCCTAGCTATTTTTTTTACCTGTCTGTGTAATATTTATGGATTTCGGCTCATACAATCTTGAGCTGAGAAAATTAGATTAATAGATTAAGGTGTCGTCCGTTATAGAAAAACTACTTTCTCCTAAACTGAAAATAAGACGATACAGACATTTTAATGTTATAATCAATGAGTGTTCTGAGAAAAAACAATGTTTGATTCTGATTAGCATCCTGTCACCACGTGTCGTGCCTGTGTGTATAAAAGTAGAAGAGAGACTGAGGAGTTTGAGTCACTGTACATCGCCCTGGAACAACGAGACAACACAAGACGTAAGTACCAGCTCATGTCGAAGAGAAAGGCTGTTCACGGAATCATTATTATAATATTACTTGCCCAGATCGAAAGGGTGTGCACAGAAGAATATAGGCCTAATAACCGGTCCAAGTCGAAAGGGCGTACGCAGAATAGTTTATTACTTGCCCAAATCGAAAGGATATTCACAGAAAATTACTTGCCCAAGTCGAAAGCGTGTGCTTTCCCGAAAAAAATGCTGTTTTGAGAAGACAGAATTTACAATTTTTGGATTCTTATTCTACTTACTCTACTTTACCTTTTCATCCTCTGTTGCCGTTAAGCGTCGAGGAGAGATGCAATCTTCTATGGTAGGCCAGCTCCGCAGCTCTTTCAGTTGTGATATTATGTTTTCTTAGGGTTTCCTTGACACCCTCGATTTACCTTTCGCGTGGCCTTCCTATTCCTTTATAGCCTAAGTGCTTGGTGTTGTAGGCTCTCAAGGCTGGCTGGTCAGGTGACATGCGTAACAAGTGGCCAAACCATTTTATCCTCTGTTTTTCTATGTAACGCAGGCAGGACTCAGTGCCTATAGCTGCTCTTACTTCTTCATTTCTCTGCCTGTCTCGTCTTGTGATGTTAAGGGTTTTGCGGAGACATTTCATTTCGCAATCGGTGATTTTGCTTTCATGGGTTTTGCTTAAGGTCCAGGTCTGGCACTGATAACATAATGTTGGTATGAATATTGAGGTGATAAGCTGTCTCTTTGAGTCCATGGAGATGTTTGGGTGAGATAGGAGGGGTGCGAGCTGGTAGGTGACAGCGTTGGCTTTTTGAGTTTGCATTTCTATTTTTCTGTCTATGGACCCGTTTTCAGAAAAAGTGTGGCCAAGATATTTAAACTCCTTCACCTGTTTCAGTTGTTTACTATCGACAAATATGTTAAGGGGACTGCGGCTTCGGCTCACTTTCATAACTTTTGTTTTTGATGTGCTTATTTTCATGTTTAATTTCTCACAGGTGTTGTTGAGTTTGGTAGTGCGATTTTGGAGGCTTTGTTGGTTATGATGAATAAGACATTGGTCGTCTAAGAACAGAAATTCATTTAGGCTTTCTGGGCTTTGGTTAGCTTCTTGCGTTATTGTGTCCATATATATTATAAACAAAAGGGGAGATAGAACGCATCCCTGTCGTACTCCAGATTTTACTTTGAACCAGTCTGTATTGCCTTCCTTCGTTCTTACACAGCTTCTGCTGTTGGTATATTGAGTTCTGACATTATCTAACATTTGTCCTCTGACGCAATACTTTTCGAGTGTCTTCCAGAGTTTTGCATGGTTTACTCTGTCAAAAGCCTTCTCCTGGTCTATAAAGACGATGTTGGATTCTTTGTTGTGTTCGATTGTTTTCTCGCATATCTGTCGTAATGCGAATACGACATCCCTGCATCCTCTTCCCTTTCGGAATCCAAACTGAGTTTGCTCAGATTTCTCTCTACAATAGGTCTTATGCTCTAGTATCTTTGCATACATTTTTCCTGAGAGGCTTAACAATGAGATGCCTCTATATGTTGTGCAGTCGCGTTTATTGCCCTTTTTTCCATAATGTTACCACTATGGATTTCTGCCAGTCTTCTGGGCATTTTCTTTGTTCCCAGGCTCTGTTGAAAATACGCCTCAGCCACAGTATACCGGTGTTTCCACAAGCTCTTATGGCTTCCGCTGTGATGTCATCTGGTCCTGGGGCTTTGCTCTTGGGGCTGGTCTTGAGTGCCTTTTCTATTTCACTGGGAAGTATTGGTGGTTCTGTTTGATCTCCATAGGATGGTTGGAACTCTACTTGTTGTCCGTGGCAAGCGTCTGGGTTGAGCAGTTCTTGGAAGTAATTTTCCCATCTTTTCTTAATTGTATCTTTGCCGAGAAAGGCGTTTCCCTCTTTGTCGTTTATAATACATGTCGGGTTGTATCTGTCTTTCCTTATCCGCATGCTCTTCACACTTTTATTCAGTCTCTATAAAAGACAAGGGGAGTTTTCTACTATAACCAAACAAATATACCCACCAATGAAACCAAACTTCTGCTATAGGTAGGCAATGCCCACTTTTTTGTGTAGGACAAGATTTTTGGAAACCCCCGAAATCTGGGTTTGCACACGCTTGGCCTTAAAAATGACCATATAAGGGTGTGCACAGAATAGAATACTTGGCTACGTCGAAAGGGTGTGCACAGAATATATGACTTGGCCAAAGTGGAAAGTTGTTCAGCTGCCAGCTACCCCATCTTTTGACGTTGGTCTTGAGGGCAATTTCGTCACAATGTGATTTCAAAGTCATCCTCTAGATTTCTGATGTAAGAAAGTCGCATTTTGCATATTTGTAGGGTGTGGTTATTATTACGTTATTATTATATTATTGTTATTATTATTATATTATTATTATTATTATTATTATTATTATTATTATCATCATTATCATTATTATTACTATTATTATTATTAGCATTACCACTACTATAATAATAATAATAATAATATTTTATTATTATTATTATTATTATTATTATTATTATTATTATTATTATTATTATTATTACTATTGTTATTATTATTATTATTATTATTATCATTATTATTATTATTATTAGAATTATCATCATCATTCTTGTTGTCCTCCCAGGCCCGAGACAAGGTAACACCATGACAAGGCTATCGCGTCTGCTGGTTCTTCTCCTCGCCCTTCACGGACTCGTAGGGAGGACCTCGGGATTGGACTCTAATGAATGGAAAAGGCAGGGGAGGTTCCTGCTTCCCTATCACGTGATGGAGAGTTTGAGCAGAACCACCACGCCTCAACCTTCTGCCTCACTCAGGAGGAAAAGCCTGCTTCCAGTTCCAGAAGAAAACAACTTCGATCTGTTCAAGCTAGGAGACTTCGAACAGTCCTTTCAATCCATGCTTTCTGGTGACGTGACGTCCAGGAAAAGTGCCCTAGCCCCATCTGACCAGGAGCAAAAACGGTAAGATACGACTTACTAATTATTGTGAAGCATGCTGCCAAAATGAGTTGCTTCTCGGATTCGAGCCCTATGGAAATAGATACATCACGCTTTCAGGTGTAGTTTTTATAACTTTTAAAGTGTGAAATAAAAAGGGACATGTTCTACTAAAAGAATTTGGCATCAATAGAAAATTTTTTTAAATGACCTTAGTATTAATTTTTGGCCAATATCTTCATTTGAGGATTGCAAGAAGTAACTCCTTTTGTCAGCACGTCTCATGATTATTATGCTCTAGATCTAGTACTAGGAGGACACCGTCAGAGGTCGAAAACAACAACAGCAACAACAACAACAACGACAGCAGCAACAACAACAGCAACAAAAAGGCAATCAACGCTGATCGGGCTCAGGGGGTCAATACATGTGATAAGTCGTAGGTGATACGTGTCACGACGCGCTGAAATCTGGCGCTCGTCAATTTTAGGGCAAAACGAGTTACTGGTGTCATCTTGAAGCTTGCTACTATGCCTTGCTTTACGTGACAAAAATGCCGATGGAAACAAGTTGAGATATTTGCGACTGAAGATGAGAGTCACTGGAAACTGCATTGGAAACAGTTTTTTGATTTTGATAAACTTTTTTAAAATAGTAAAAGCCACACAGAATGTGTCCCTAAATGGACGTCCATTGTGTTAAATCAAAACAAGCAGAAATCAATCAATCAGATACTCAATAAAAAAAAAAATCTCACATGGGCGGAAAACAAAAGTTTGTAAGTACGATTTCGTTGTTTTGACTAGAGCCTGATTTAACTACGGAACAAACAGAAACCTATTAAGATCGAGTAGTAAAAATGGCCGCTTTTAAGCACAAGGGGGCTATCCCAAAAACTGCAGTTTTGAGAAGATCGAAGGTAAAGTTTTAGCCCTTTGTTCAGTTCCTTCAAAAGAAAAGGAGAGTTTTCTCTATAACTAAACAGATATACACACCAATGAAACCAAACTACTTCCTATAAGCTCTGATCAGTTTTGTATTATAGTGTATTGTAATCACAACAGTACATTTTAGACATCTGCCACATCTCAGATCATTCAAGGGGCTATTAAGATATTATAGAGAAAACAAAACATTATGTTTCCATAACATAAAATGTTGTGAGATAGATAAGAAAATGAAAGGATGGACAGGAGGAGGAGAAAAGGTAACAAGAATGGGAAAAGCCAAAAGATGATCCAATCAGCTGTTAACTGGCACGATCAGGATCCAATAAAAGCTCTGCCTGCTGATCGTTCCAGTCAACAGCTGGTTGGATAATCTTCTGGCTTTTCCTCTTCTTCTTACCTCTCCTCCTCCTCCTGCCCATCCTTTCATTCTCCTGGTTGGAGCTCAAGCACGGAGCACGTTCATCGTAGCTCGTGCGAATATTCTGTTGATATTCTCTTGTTTCTCGTTTGTTTGTTCGGTTGGTTGCTGTCTTTTTTTTTTTTTTTACTTAACTGTCAGTCATCTGGTGGTGTCCATTTCAACCATAATTTGTTATTATCAACGTCGTCTGATACTGACCAACAACATTTCTTTGACAGGACTGCTATTAAAATACCGACCGGCTTAGGGGGATTCATGGAGGAATTATTCGTGCATTTTATTACTCAGACGGTCGGGAATCTTCTTGCGGATGCTGTCTCGGGATCCCTCGAATAGCCAGCCTCCAAGAGTGAAGGCCTTAAGTGTAGTGCTGAAGCAACTGAATGAGGAAAAACATAAGACTACTAACAAGCAAAAAAGTATTAACTCTTTGCGGACGCGCATTCTGCTCATTCGAACGCTTGAAGACACGATATTCGGGAATACTAAAAGAAGCATTACTTCGTGATTCATACGTAATTTTCAATTCTGTTTCCTTTATCTGGTACTTAAAAGAACAGATAACAATAATGTAAACGATGATATAAGCAAACTTGTATTTTTAGTTTACATCGTGGTTTGAAATATCCCTCAACTTTGCTTTTGATCTGCTGTTGTCGGACTTATGTGTCCGCTTCGTCCTTGATGAGTTAATAAAAATGACCATGCTGGCAGGAAATTGCCATTTTCTTGGATTTCATTATTTTAAGGAGTGCCTGATTCCACCACGATGCCTCACATATATATTAAGTCGTGACTAAGTCGTGGTTCGTAGACAACAAAAATACACTTGATACCTGATGTTGTCCTTGCACCTCTCCAATAAAACAATACCAAGCACTTTTCTGCTTCTCGTCTTATTATGTGGGTGGTTGGAGGATGCTCTGGTGTGGTGAGTGGAGATCTTGGGTTAACTTACCAAATAACACACATGGTGAAACACTGTGTTGTAGAACTGGCAGTCTGACATGACAGCCCCTGCATGCACGGCTAACGAGAGTGTCGAGGCCACTCTTTGTCCACAGATGACAGCGTTGGGCTGTCAGGTTTTTGTTTTCGCTTGTTTCTTTCTTTTTTTCTTTTTGTCATCATGTTATGTTTTAGTAAGAGTTTTACGGCGCTCGCAACTGCATAGGGGCATATCATTATCAGGTTAAAGGACGGACAGACATTTATAAAAATCTTTGTAAATATGGTACAGACTCTTTTTTACATGGGTATTTACAATATTTACAATATAGGATAGAATAAGAAATGAAGAGCAGTGGGAAAGGACAGGACAAAAGGATATAGAAGTAGAAATAGGACTAAGAAAGTGGCGA
>NW_004798373.1:13110-14691 GCF_000002075.1 Aplysia californica
ATTATTTTTTTTTTTTAAAGCACTTGCAGTACAAATAGATCATGTTATTATACACGCAGAAGGTTAGAGGTGTTACCAGAGACTTTCGTTTAGTTTAGTTTGGTAAGAGTTTTACGGCTCTTGCAACACAATAATGTCAAATAAGTGCTGAAGATTAGAGGCGTTGTAAGACTGTTAGAAAAAACAAAAACAAAAAACAAAACAAAACGAAAGCCGAACGTAGAAGAGAGATGAGGACAATAGAAAAATGTTTGGCAGTGGTAGGAGAGAAGAAGCAAGCCAGCACCGACACAGAGCACCCGTCAACCGCCCAGGTTCAATACCTGGTGACTCGGTGGCTGCATCTTCGATCTATCCTATCAAACATAATTTGTCTATCGTCCTTATCTCTCTCTCTTTCTCTCTCCCTCTCTCTCTCTCTCTCTCTTTCTCTCTCTCTCTCTCTTTCTGTCTGTCTGTCTCTCTATACCCCTATCATCCCTCCCTTCCCCTCTTCCACCTCTCCACACCCTCCTATCACCCACACCCTGCTATCATCCCTATCCTCCCTCTCTATACCCTCCTATCATCCCTCCCCTCCCCTCTTCCCCCTCTCCACACCCTCCTATCATCCATACCCTCCTATCATCCCTACCCTCCCTCCCTCCTCACCCAACATTTCTCTCACTCAACATTCCTCTCATCATGCCCCTAAGCCACGGAACCTTCGACCCTCAAATCCACAGAATGAGCAGTTTGGGAAATGACACCCTTTGCCTCTCTTCGCGACTCCGTCGTCCCCGATATTGGCTCACTCTTCAAAGCTTCGATCTGTCGCGCGCGCGCGTGTCTGGGTGGCGTGTGAGAGTGAGAGTGAGTGAGTGAGTGCTGGAATCCCAACGACGGGGCCCATGAGGACTAGAGGTGGGCAAAACCCGGATAATCTATAAGGATAACCGGATAAACTATAAGGATAACCGATAATCTATAAGGATAACCGGATAATCTATAAGGATAACCGGATAATCTATAAGGATAACCGGATAATTCTCAATGAAACATTACCCGAATTCAGACTCTTAACTAACTCTCTTTCCTGACCCGTTCGCCGAAGTGGGTGCACCCATTTGTTAAAGTAGTGCTAGCTAACCCGTTTGTTTGTGGAAGTGGTTCTAACCCACTTGCCGAAGCGATTCATCATAACATAATATTTGCCGAAGAGGTACACTAACATTTTAATATTATCCGGATTTTGCTATAAAAAAGCGACTCATCGCCCAGCCGTAACCAGGACAGGACAGGAGTGAGTAGTGATTCCACGCCGGCCGGCCCACAAGCAAGCGAAGAAGAAAAACCCAAACAACAAAAACAAAACAAAAAAAAACAACAACCAAAAGGCCTCGCGGGGACGACTGACTCGTGGAGTCCACTACAACATCCCAGACGTGTATCCTTTAGTCCCCTCTCTCGGCCCCTCTCTATAGACTCTCCGATTGGAATCTCCTCGTCTTTTGTCTCGGCCTCGAGTGACGCTTCTCGTGTTCTCAGATCTAAAGGCTAGCCTACCACCCTGCTGTTGTAACGCCATCGCTTCCTCTAGCG
>NW_004798373.1:16477-18136 GCF_000002075.1 Aplysia californica
AACTGAAAACGCCGACAGACAGACAAAGAACAGAATCAGCCGATAGACAGACAAAGAACAGAATCAGCCGATAGACAGACAAAGAACAGAATCAGCCGATAGACAGACAAAGAACATAATCAGCCGATAGACAGACAGAAACAACAGAAACAGCCGACAGACAGACAGAAACAACAGGCAGACAGACAAAGAACTGATAGACAGACAAACAGAAACAACTGATAGACAGACAGAAACAACGGAGGGAAGATAAGAAGCAGGGTATACAAGTGGCACTTTCCAACCACTCGCTTATGAGGCCAAAGATTGAGCAGTGTGTGAGCTCCCATGGGCAATAATATTTACAATAACAATAAAACTAACAATAATAATACTGAAACTGATGATGATGATGATGATGATGACGATGATGATGATGATGATGATGATGATGATGATGATGATGATGATGATGATGACGATGTGATGCTGCTGCTGCTGCTGATGATGATGATGATGACGATGATAATGATTAGCGCACGTGAGTTGGTGTACCCAGCGAGTACTCACCTGAGGCGGCACTTGTCTCCCATCCAGTTCTCGTTGGGCTGGAAAGTTTTGTCCGAGCATTGCTCACAGAAGAACCCCTGGCCTGTCTTACACTGCTTCAGCTGGTGGCCTGTGGGGGACACAGAGAGTTTTGTTTTAGGCAGAGTTTTACGGCACTTGCAACACAATAAGGTCATATAGGTGCCGAAGATTAGAGGTGTTACAAGAAAGTGACAAACATAAAAAAGGAGGGGAGATATGGACGATAGATGTTAATAGGAAAGAAGAAGCAAACCACACCAGAGCACCCACCAACCACCCACAGTTAGACGTTTTTTTACTCGCCCCTATCGACAAAATTTAAATCATTTTAGTTTTAGTAAGAGTTTTACGGCACTTGCAACACAATAAGGTCATATAAGTGCCGGAGATTAGAGGTGTTACAAGAGAGTAACAAACACAAAAAAATGAGGAGAGTAATATACTACACAAAAAAAAGAAGGAGGAGAAATAAGGACGACAGATGTTTGATAGGAAAGAAGTAGCAAACCACACCAGAGCACCCGTGAACCACCCACAACCCGAGTCAAGCCGCCAAAAAGGACGTAAGTCTCATAAACGAACACACTTTCAAACAACCAAAACCAGAAGACAAGGAAAAGCCAGCCAACTGCGGCTCTCTGTAAGCACCCGGCCAAAAAAGACGTAAGTCTCATCCACACACTTCCAGCAGACAAACCAGAAGACAAGGAAAAGCCCTCCACACACGCCCACAAGCCTTGCCGAGCAAAGGTGACGCTCGAAAGGCCACGCGAGATGTTGCAACAATTACGGTCAATCGGCAGCGGCTCAGGGACAGCCAGGTCTGGGGAGCGTATGTATGTCGCGGGGCAGGAGATTCGGCAGGAGATTGTATCTGCTGCTGCCACGGCTATCGTCTGTAACTGTAAGGGATTCTTATTGCTTGACGCGCGAGGCAGACAGACGGGGCAGATGTGTTTCGATTTACTGACAACCTTTCGCTGTCGGTAAGTCAAGACGAGTGATGATAAATCTCGTTCGGTTTGTTGAAGGCTAGGACTGGGGTTGGGATACACATACTGAAGGCTTGGGGGTTGGGTTCTTTTTTTT
>NW_004798373.1:18322-20781 GCF_000002075.1 Aplysia californica
GGGGGGGTGTTAAGCTACGTAGAGACTATTCACGTAGAGAGACAGTTAGGCAAGGTAGAAGCAGTTCGCCTCCTAAGGGATCTCAGTTGTGTCGATTATTGTTAGCCGTGGCGCGAGGGAACAGGAAATACGTACAATAAATCAGTCTTACCATACCGTACACAAAAAGGTAAAATCAAACCCCGTCATGGACCATTCCAAAAGGATTAATATTCATTTTATAATTTAAGACACAACCCCAAGTCTAATGTCTATCCAACATCCATGGGGTGGAGCCGAGGAGATGAACCGTCCAACAGCGGCGTCTGTGAGTGGTGGAGCGGTTAGATGCTTTGCTTTTTAGTTTTAGTAGAGGTTTTACGACGCTCGCGACTGCATAAGGTCATGTGAGCGTCAGAAGATTAGAGGTGTTACAAGAGAGTAACAAGCATAAAAAAAAGAAGGGTGAGAAAAGGACGATTGATGTTTGATAGGAAAGAAGAAGCAAACTGCACCAGAGCACCCGCCAACCACCCACTTTCCTTTCCAGTCGCGTGCAATACATCCTCTAGTTTTAGTAAAGGTTTAAACGGCACTGTTTTTGTTTGTTTGAGTAAAAAGAAGCACATGGACACAATAATAGTCATTCAGTGCTGGGAAAAAAATAAGACGGACAGACAAAAACAACAGAGAGACAGAAAAGAAGTAGGATCTACCAGCGCACCCTCCATCCACCCGTTTACGGCACTTGCAACACAAAGAAGTCATATAAGTGCCAAATATTAGAGGTGCTACAAGAGCGAGCAAGAAACAACAAAGAAGGAGGAAAGATAAGGCCGATAGAAACAACAACGAAGGAGCAAACCACACCCGGGAACCCACCTACAACCCAAACTGAGCAAATAAAGTGAAGGCCCGTCGCCCCCCCCCACCTCTCATTCTCTACTCCCATCTTCTAAAAAAAGGGGATCTAAAAAGATTGCCTGCCATAAACTCAGTTTACGACTTGAAATTGATATCAAACGGCAGCACGCTCAGTCAACCCCACAAACAGCCACCAATACGAAAACACATTGCGTTCATTAAGTTCCGACACCAAAGTCAAAGGAACGGCAAAGGTATTCGCAGAAAAAAAGCAAAAAACATCCCCCCCCCCACACATCAATAAAACAAAACAAAAAATCCCATCCCCCCTCAAAAAAAGAAGAAAAAAACAACCAACCAAAAACAAACCCAACCCCAAATCAAAAATCGTATTTCCTTTTTGTTTTGTTTTGTTTCGTTTCGTGTTTTTTTCCTTTTCTTTAGGGGAAAAAAGGGGCCGGGGAAGGGGGTGTTTTGCTTGAGGAATTCTCAAAGCCGTTCTTCATCAGCGCAGAGATCAACATCGGAAATGTATCAGGAAGTGGTAAAAAAGTTCAAACACATCGGCCAATGTGTCAAACACAGCCCCTGCGAGCTGTCAGCGGCCAGGTAAAGGCGCCAAATGCCAGCACTCGGGGGCGGACGCACGCGCGCGCGCGTGAGCGGGGTGTCTTGGGACAACAACAGACACTGTCTACTCACTACAACACTACAACACTACAGCACTTAGTACCGGTTTTAGTTTTAGTAAGAGTTTTACGGCACGATAAGATCATATAAGTGCTTTTTTAAAAAGCTTGAGTAAGTGTTTTACGACACTTGCAACACAATAAGGTCATATAAGTGCCGGAGTTAGTTTTAGTAGAGGTTTTACGGCGTTTGCAACTGCATAAGGTCATATGAGCGCCAGGAGATTAGAGGTGTTACAAGAGAGTAACAAACATAAAAAAGAAGGGGAGATAGAGACGACAGATGTTTGATAGGAAAGAAGGAGCAAACCACACCAGAGCACCCGCCAACCACCCGCCCCATGAACATCATCGACGTCCTCGTGAACCTAATTATTTTTCTTACGACATAAGGGAACTAGCTGGCCTGATCTCATCATCAAACAAGCTCAATGATAATCTAGGGATCGATTCCCGACTCCCAGCTGTGGCGCATTCTTTGCAAACAGGGAGGCTCAACCATTTGTATTTGTTCCTAATCGCCTGATTGAGTTGTTGGGTGGAAAGCTTTCTGCTAAGGAAATAAATATATCGATTTTAAATCAAGGCATATTGACGGTGGTTTTTTTTTGTGTTTTTGTTTTGTTTTTTAAAATTTTGCTTGAATGAAAACCTATAATAGAGCCTATGTTTGTTGAATTTGAATGGCCTAGTAGTAGCCCATCAAAGGAAATTGTAGAGGTTTAGAGTATTTGGTTCTCTGGCGCTAACGAGCAATCATTTCAAAGACCTTTTTTTATTAGTAAGAGTTTTACGGCACTTGCAACACAATAAGGTCACATAAGTGCCGAAGATTAGTGTTGTTACAAGAGAGTAACAAACACAAAATGGAAAGAGGGGAAATATAGACGATAGATGTTTGATAGGAAAGAAGAAGCAAACCACATC
>NW_004798373.1:24042-25747 GCF_000002075.1 Aplysia californica
TCTCTCTCTCTCTCACACACACACACACACACACAAACAAACACACACACACACACATAAACACACACACAAATAAAACAAAACAAAAATAAAAAACAAAAATAAATTTAAAAACTGTTTAAAAAACAAAAAAAAAACAACCCAACCAAACAATTATTATTGAACCCCAACTGGTAACAAGTAATAGAGGCGGAAACGAAACCACGCACAAGTTCGATTCAGACGGGGGTTGAAGTCAAAAGTCTACGACAGACACCATTATAAAAACTCAGTCCCAACGCCTCTGTGCGGAAGAGCGAAAGGAGACTTTAAATATAAAAACAAAAAACGAACAATCGTGAAAGACGAAACAAAAGTACAAGAAGTAAGGCAAGAAATGACAAGTACGGCTAGAAGCAAAATAAATAATAACATATAATTGGACAAAAAATACAGGGTGGGTTGGATTTTTATTAATTTTTTTATTATTTTTTTACATACAGGGGAAATCTAATAATGGACAAAATCTTACGCGCTTTTTTTGTTTTTTCCGTTTTTCCGTTTTTGTTTTTTGATTTTTTTTTTTTTCATAGATGAAACTATGGTTGTACCTTGGGAATTGAGAATATAATTAATATAAGCGCACCAGAATCATAGAATAAGTGCGATATCGTGCGCACCTTTTTTTTTCTTCTGCACTTTGAACGAGCAGTTCAGTTCAAACGCCGGACGGGACAGAAATAAATCCCCGCGAAAAAAGATCGCACTCGGCAGCAGGCTAAAGGAGGCGAGGGGGCCACGGGGATAGACGAGGAAGACGATAGTCAAATGGTAGGCCTTGAGATGTTGCTCCCAAAAATAAATAAGCAGTCGGCGGGGAACATCGAAGCATGATTGTTTTAATAAATGTTTTACGGCACTAGCATCACAATAAGGTCACATTAAGTGCCGAAGATTAGACGTGTTACAAGAGAGCAACAAACACAAAAAAAGAAAGACGGGAGATAAAGACGATAGATTTTTTTTATAGGAAAGAAGAAGCAAACCACACCAGAGCACCCGCCAACCACCCACTAAGCACTCGGCTGACGAAAGCAAGGAGGCCAGGGATAGACCTAGAAGAAGACAGTCAAATGGTAGGCCTTGAGATGGCGCTCCCACAAATAATCCGCAGTCAGCGGGAATATAGAAGTATGATAGAGGGGAGGAAGTTGCATGCTATTTGTATTAGTATTGATTCTTGTTTTAATTGGGGGGTGGGGGGGGGGGGTATTTATAAGCCCCATGGACACAATCTAGGTCATTTGGTCGCTTTTAAGGACAGGCAGGCTAACCCAGACTTCGATGGTTTCTAGAAATCTTGACCTACACCAAAAGTGGGCAGTACCCAACCTATAGGAGAAGTTTGGTTTCATTTGTGTGAATATTTGTTTGGTTATAGAGAAAACTCTCCGAGTCTTTTAAAGAAACTGAGCAACGAGTAATAACTTTACCTTCGATTTTCTCAAACCAGCATTTTTCGGGATAGCCCCCTCGTGCTGAAAAGCTAACATTTAGGAGGCGGGTTACGACAGGACTAAACGGGGGTATTAGAGGGATACAACGTCCGGGCACACAGAACTATCTTTTCTTTTCTCATTGTGCACTTTCTCTATCTGTGTTATTGGTTACGTAATAGGCTAGAGAAATGTTCTGCCCAAATTCAGATGTTAAAACTTGACTCCCC
>NW_004798373.1:29917-31217 GCF_000002075.1 Aplysia californica
CCCCTCCCAGCCTCTCATACCGAGTCATCTCTGACGGGTAAGTGCCAGAAACAGGACTGAACTGAATCCTCCCAAAAATCACAAACCTCCTCGATTTGGAGAAAGAAAAAACTACAAAAAGAAAGTTTTAATAAGTGTTTTACGGCTCTTGCAACACAATAAGGTCATACAAGTGCCTAAGATTAGAGGTGTTACAAGAGAGTAAGAAAAACACAAAAAGAAGGATGAGAGATAAAGACGATAAAGATGTTTGATAGAAAAGAAAGAGCAAACCACACCAGAGCACCCGCCAACCACCCACTGAGTCATCTTTGGGGGCTATAAAGGGTCAGAACCGGGATTGAATTGACTCTTCCCAAAAATCATAAACCTCAGAAAGCGCCATATTTTGACGTGTCTCTAGAAAATAGACGATGTCCATTCACCCCTTGGAGACCCGGCGACGTTGACGAAAGACTGCCCTACTTCCTTCCTACTTCCGCCGAGGAAAGAGCGGTGACCTTGAGGGTCAAATGTGTCTCGAGATAATGGGGTCAAGGTCAGAGAGATAAGTCGTCTCGAGATTGGGTCAGAGTCGCAGAGGGTGGAACTAGAATTGAGGGGATAACGGATATCTTTTTCCCCCCTCTTTTCTTTTGTTCTTTCGTAGGGTTTATCCGTCGTTCCACATTAACTCCTTAACACCCCCCCCCCCCCCATACACACACACAAAATGTATATAAACATTCTTTTATTTTCGTTTTAGTGGAAGTTTTACGGCGCTCGCAACTGCATAAGGTCATATGAGCGCAAGAAGATTAGAGGTGTTACAAGAGAGTAACAAACATAAAAAAGGAGGGGAGATAAGGACGATAGATGTTTGTGATAGGAAAGAAGAAGCAGACCACACCAGAGCACCCGCCAACGACCCACCTACATTTATTTGGTTGCTTTACAGCACAAGGGGGCTATCCCGAAAATCAAAGGTAAAATCTTCCCCCTTTGATCAGTTTCTTTCAAACACAAGGTGAGTTTTCTCTATAACGAAACAAATAATTATATGTTCCGATTTGATCAATCTTAAGCTTGTGCAGCCTCTTCTCGGTCTGACGTTGTGTCCTTGGAAAAGACACATTACACACATTCCCCATTTTGGCTCGGCTATTTCGGGGATGGACGGTAAACTCGGAGGTCCCGCCTTTTAAATAACATAATAGTGTTGATAGGAGGAGTTAAACACATATCATTTCACCATTTTTCACACTTATAAAGTTATCTAGGTCATTTCAAAGGCGGATCACCCGACAATGCCCTCGTCGAC
>NW_004798373.1:32974-34437 GCF_000002075.1 Aplysia californica
CACACACACACACACACACACACACACACACACACACACACACACACACACTCACACACTCACACACACAGACACAAAGGTACACCTGATCTCCCCCCTCAATCATAACACACAAATACTTAATATGCAGACATGGAAACGCGAACTCTCACATAATATATTTTTGTACTGGCTAACGCATTTGAGACAGGGGAAGATAAAAAGCAAAATTTTCAGGATTTCTTCCCTTGAACAAACAATCTAAGCTCCCATAAAATCACGCGCACTGTTACATTGTGGCATAAGAGAAATGCAAAACAAGAGAAAAATCTTTATGGGTGATTGTCTTATATTTATAGTAGAGGGTTTTACGGCGCTCGCAACTGCATAAGGTCATATGAGCGCCAAGGGGTGGGAGTCAACAGAGAAGTCTTTACAGGGAATCAGACTTAGACTGCTCACCTCTCTAGCTTCAAAAGCACAAAGTCTGCTTCGACTATCAAGACACCCCAAAATAGCAGGTCACAAGAGTGTGACAAGCATACAAAACAAGAAGAGGAAAATGACGATAGTAAGGATTAGGAAAGAAAAAGCAGCAGTTCCCTGTTGTAGATCAGGCACAGTTATGAGCATGACATGAATTAGATGGGCGATTGTCTGGCCTTTGGTCTCAGTTTAAGAAACTAAACACGCAACTGGGATCATCTGCGAGGTACGGGGTTGAGGGGGGAAAAATTAAACAACATCTTAAAAAAAAAGCTTTAGTAAGTGTTTTACGGCACTTGCAACACAATAAGGTCATATAAGAGCCGAAGATTAGAGGTGTTACAAGAGAGTAACAAACACACAATAAAAAGAAGGAGGGGAGATGAAGACGATATATATTTGATAGGGAAGAAGGAGCAAACCACACCAGAGCACCCACCAACCACCCACCCACAAGAGAAGTGCAAAAGAAGAGAACCATCTTTATGGGTGATTGTTTGGAATTTTGAGTCAGTTTAAGAAACTAAACACGCGACAGGGATCATCTGCGAGGTAGGGGCTTGAGGGGGGGAAAATCAAACAATAACTCAATTTGTTTATCAATATCTGCTTAGAAAGAAATAAACCACGTGCATGCACTGGCGTAAATACAAGCACAGAGACAGACAGACAGACAGACAGACAGACAGACAGACAGACAGACAGACATACAGACAGACAGACAGACAGACAGACAGACAGACTGACAGACAGACAGATAGACAGGCCAATAACTCTCCCACTCTCCCTCCCATCAGCACGAGGAAGGTAGAGCTCCCCAGTAACAAGATTAGACACACAAAGACCACAATCATCTTCTCTGTTCTGTCTCATTCCGTCTCTCTCCCTCCTCCCCATACTCCTCTCCCCCCTCCACCCCTCCCCTCTCCCTCTTTCTCTTTCTCTCTTGTGTCTCATTCCTCCCTCCACTCCTCCCCTCTTCCCTCACCTCTCCTCCT
>NW_004798373.1:35391-36401 GCF_000002075.1 Aplysia californica
TGAGAGAGAGAGAGAGAGAGAGAGAGAGAGAGTGAGAGAAAGAGAGAGAGAGAGAACTGGAGAAAAAGAGAGAGAGAGAGACATACAGACACACAGACGGACGAATAGACTGATAGCTAGACATACAGCTATACTGATAAAGAGATACACAACTGGATAGATAGATAGATAGATTAGTCAGCCAGCCAGCCATCAATCCAAACAATCAGACAGACAGTTTAGTTTTAGTAGAGGTTTTACTGAGCTCTCAACTGCATAAGGTCATAATGGGCGCCAGAAGATTAGAGGAGTTACAAGAGAGTAACAAACATGAAAAAAGGAGGAGAGATCAGGACGATAGATGTTTGATAGGAAAGAAAAAGCAAAGCACACCAGAGCACCCGCCAAACACCCACACCGACAAACAGACAGACAGACAAGCAAACAAACAGACCGACAAAACAAACAGACAGACCAAGAAATAAATACTCATCAGACGGACAAGAATCAGTGGCTGACTTGGGACAGACAAACAAACAAACAGACAGACAGACAAACAAGCAGATAGACAGACAAATAATCAGACAGACAGACAAACAAACAAACAGACAGACAAACAAACAGCCAAGCAACACTCACCAGAGGGACAGGAATCCGTGGCGGACTTGGGACAGACCCCGTTCGAGTTCCGGTCCGACGGCATGAGCTGTGGAAGGAAATAGAAACAACATGCTTAGGTTGATTGATTGATTGATTGATTGATTGATGATTGATTGATTGATTGATTGATTGATGGATGGATTGGTTGATTGATTGGTTGATTGATTGATTGATTGATGGATGGATAGATTGGTTGATTTGTTGGTTGATTGATTGATTGATTGATGGATGGATTGATATATTGGTTGATTGATTGGTTGGTTGATTGATTGATGTATTTATTTACTTATCCTTTCACGTATTTATCCATCGATTAATTAATTAATTAATAATTCATTCATTCGTGTATTCATTCATTTAACCCCCCCCCC
>NW_004798373.1:36803-38723 GCF_000002075.1 Aplysia californica
CCATCCCACCACCATCACTCCCCCATCGCCCCCAGCCCGCGCCTTTTACTCCATCAATAAATCTAACACAAAGAAGGATGACCCATCTCCGCGAAAAATCTTCAAAACCAGGAACAATTAATGGTGAAATGGTATAGTTTTAACGCCCCTAACAACACTATTAGGTTAGTTAAGAGGCGGAACCTTCCAGTTTTACGTCCATCTCCGAATGGACCAAGCTAAGTGGGAAATTCGTATGTAGAGTGCCTTTCCCAAGGACACAACGTCGGACCGAGCTGTGGCTCGAACCCTTGAACCCTTGAACCTGCAATCTCACGATTACAAGACCGGTCGCTCGACAACTAGGCTACCAACGGTACTTCAAAACAGGATGACTTCATCTACCAAAGTACGATGACTTAATCTACCAAAGTACGATGACTTAATCTACCAAAGTACGATGACTTAATCTACCAAACTATAATCTACCAAAGTACGATGACTTAATCTACCAAAGCATAATCTACCAAAGTACGATGACTTAATCTACCAAAGCATAATCTACCAAAGTACGATGACTTCATCTACCAAAGCATAATCTAACAAAGTACGATGACTTAATCTACCAAAACATAATCTACCAAAGTAGGACGACTTACCAATGACTTAATTTACCAAAGTAGGACGACTTAACTTACCAAAGGAGGATGACTTAATCTACAAAACCATAACCTACCAAAGTAGGATGACTTAGTCTACAAAACCATAATCTACCAAAGGAGGATGACTTCATCTACCAAACCATAATCAACCAGAGCGGGATGACTTAATCTACCCAAGCACTACACAACTTACCCCTAGCACTACACAACTTACCCCTAGCACTACACAACTTACCAACACTAGCACTAGACGACTTACCACTAGCACTAGACAACTTACCACTAGCACTAGACAACTTACCACTAGCACTAAGCGCCTCAGCGGAGAGCTGTACATAGCCACCATTGACCTAAAGGGTTGTGACCGAACCATCCCCTCACAACAACGGGTGATGACTCTAACTCTTACACTAACCACAGACCAAGAACAATAGCAGAAACAGAAACGGATGATTCCACAACGCAATCACCACATGATCCGGGAACCCCCATCGTTAAAATAAGCAGCACTTAAACACGACATCATTAAATTGTCTGAACAGTTGTTTAATAGCAATTGTCTTATCTTTCTCTTTCAAACCTGGCCTTATCTCTTTCTGAACACAACTGGACACACCTTCATTTGTCTTAACAGATGTTCAATATTCAATTTTATCCATTTTTTTCCTTTAAACCTGGCCCTATCTCTTTCGGAACACAATTGGACACATTATATGCATTTATTGTCTTAACACTTGTTCAATATCAATTGTCTATTCCTTCCCCATCAACCTGGCCTTATAAAAATCTCTTTCAGAACACTATCAACTGACACATCACCGTCGCTTCCGAGAAAGAATGAAATCTCTCAACAATATTATTGTCCTTGAACGAACAAAACAGAATTTTCTTATCCATTCACAGCTCCGCACACAAGAGTCAAGAAAAGTTTTTATTCAGAAAACATCTGCCGGTTCCACCAATATGCACAAAGTAATAATTTCCACAGTAAAAATTCCAACAGGTTTGTGGTCGAGTAAAGTAGAGTGGGCGTCGTCTACTCTATGTCTCCAGTCGTCGATGGTTCAATCCCATCCACAACTTTACCATTGGGGAGCAGGAATAAAATACCAGAGTGTCAGACGAAGATACAAGAGATGAATAGAGGCGGGACCCCATTGCCTGCCCGCTATTTAAACAAGGAATCTTGTGGCGAACAGAAATTATTGCACACTCCTACGAATCGAATTTGATAGTCGGTATAAAGAACGAATAGGTGAGTAAGGGGAAGTGGAGGAGG
>NW_004798373.1:41297-42884 GCF_000002075.1 Aplysia californica
GGGGGGAGAAAGGAAACGTAGAGAGAGGGAAGTCAGAAACAGACAGACAGACATACAAATAGACAGACAGAAAGACAGACAGACAAACAAAATGTCGTTGTAGGAAAAACAAATGGAGTTTGATAAACGTCGTCATTTCCCTATTACAGCAGTTGAAACACCCCAACAAAACTACAAAGACAACAACTCAATTATTAACTCAAGTTGGCAAATACGTTACGAAATACGTGTCTACGTCTAAGACAACAAAACAACATTTTGACGTCTGTCATATTTACCCCAGACCTTTCGCAGTTGTTTTCTGTCTCAATTTCCTTCACACCAAGTCGTAATTACAGGTATTGAGTCCGTGGTTTTTCAAAATGTTTTCACACGGCTTCAATTCAATTCACAGTCTGTGAAATTTGGTGCAACATGATAGCCTCCTATTGAATGCACATTGTGGCATCAATAACAGGTGATGCAATTGTGAGTTGCTTTTTTTCTGTTCCCTCCAAAATGTTTTGTTGGGAACTGATCCAGTATTCATCCAGGGGAACAGTCAACTAAAACTAAAAGTGCTGTAGAGTTGTTTTTTTCGTAAGAGTTTTACGGCACTTGCAGCACAATAAGGTCATATAAGTGCCGAAGATTAGAGGCGTTACATAAGAGAAACAAAAACAAGAAAGACGTAGGGGAGATCAGGATAATAGATATTTGATAGGAAAGAAGGAGTAAACCACACTAGAGCACCGCCAACCACCCACTCCAATGAATAAAGGAGAAATCCCCCCCTCAAAAAAAAAGAAAGAAAATATGGAGTACCCCCCCCCCCTCTAAAAAAATTGTTGCTTGTAACCATAAGCACCCTTCGATTCCAAGCGAAATGTGGAAGGTTATGGGTCAGAACGGTGCTCAATAACAAACAGTCAGATCTTGGTATATCGTGACTTCCATGTTTTCCCGTACACAGAGATGAATGGCAGAGACGCGTCCTTGAGACCAAGATCGTGTAGAACAAGATAGTTCACTCCTCTTTTTGACTTTGAGTGAGCCAATTAAAAAAAGGTGTCCTCAAAATTCGGTGGCGCCCTCTTCGAAAAAGTGTGGACTTTGATAGCGATCAGAGTTCCCCTACTTGAGTGAAAAACATTAAAAGTGAAACTAACAAACTGCGCTATTCCTATTCTTCTTCTGCAGAAACGAAAACAGAGCGCTTCAAAACAAAGACTTGGCCCTCATATGACCTTATGCAGTTGCGAGCGCCGTAAAACCCTCTACTATTAAAAAAACAACAACCCAAAACAAAGACTGTAGCGCCATCCGAACCACCAATGCGCGGACTTCCGTGGATTTCGGCTGATTGAACTATCTTGTTATGTCGTACGATCTTTGGATGAATGGCAGACAATGTCCTTGAGACACGTAAATGTCGTAAACTAACTAAAAACTTTCCATCCTGCCACTACGAAACGAAACATAACATAACATTACCATCACCATCTTTGGCTCGGGAACCACATAGCTGAGAAATTCAATTGACTTTGTAATTAGATGTAGTGGATACATACACAGGTGTGTGTTTGTGTGTGTGTGTGTGTGTGTGTG
>NW_004798373.1:45951-46892 GCF_000002075.1 Aplysia californica
ACACACACACACACACACACACACACACACACACACACACACACACACACATACACACACAAACACAGAGAGACAGTGACAGAAAAATCATAATCGGATCTTCCGCTCGTGTGCCCATCAGAAAGTCTCTCCTGTATTACAAAACTCTCCTGTATTGCACAGCGTAATGTCCGACGAGGATTGCACGATCTTTTCACATTACATCAGGCATAATTCCCTCCAGGAGCATACAGCAAGTTTGTCTGTTACAGAAGACTGTCTTTAATAAAACAAAAAGAACCGTTTCACTTTTGAGACAGAAAATATTTACGAATTTCAAATTCAGTTCTTGAGCCTTTGTTTGTTTTAGTAGAGGTTTTACGGCGCTCGCAACTGCATAAGGTCATATGAGCGCCAGAAGATTAGAGGTGTTACAAGGGAGTAACAAACACAGGAAAGAAGGAGGGGAGATAAAGAGGATATATGTTTGATAGGAACGAGAAGCAGATCACACAAGAGCACCCACCAACCACCCACAGACAGTCTTTAATTTTTAAAATCGTTTCACTTTTCCGACAGAAAATAATTACGATTTTCAAATTCAGTTTGTGTGCCTCTGTTGCTATGAGGTAGTAATTTCCATGAAGTGTGTAAGACACAAGTGTTGTAAAACTCTTACTAGTTTTAGTAGTAGTTTTACGGCACTTGCAACTTAATAAGGTCATATAAGTGCCGGAGATGAGAGCGTGTTACAAGAGAGTAACAAACACACAAAAAAGAAGGAGGAGAGACTGAAACGATAGATGTTTGATAGGGGAGAAAGGAGCAAACCACACCAGAGCACCCGTCAACCACCCTCTAGTTGGGAATTTGTACGTTGTACTGTATTGTAAAGCGCTCAGAGCCTGTGTATTTTAATCTGGAGTGAGCGCTATATAAATGTCATTTATTATTATTATTAT
>NW_004798373.1:49022-50859 GCF_000002075.1 Aplysia californica
CTCCCTTTTTCTTTTCGAAGGTGCAAAGTGTTAATGTCACGAGAAATCCATTCCATCGTCGGGGTATTAGAACAATTATTACCCCCCAAAAAAGAAAGAAAGAAAGAAAGATCTGTTTAATTTCTCTTCTTTTTGCCGGACTAATTTTTCAATTACCCTGATGTCGCTAAAGGCACACTATATTAATATTGCTACGGCGCTCGCTGAGCGGAATGATAAATTCTTTTCCCATATCACGAGCCGGGGACTTATAACGCGTCGTTTGTTCTGATTCCGAGATGGGAAATAGTTTAGATACGTTTAGTTTAGTCTGAGTTTGTTTGTTTGTTTGTTTGTTTGAGTTTGAGTAGAGAGGAACACATCGCCACAATAATGCTCATTTAGTGCAGGGAAAAAGTAAGACAGAGAGACAGTTTTAGTAGAGGTTTTACGGCACTTGCAACACAAGGTCATATAAGTGCCGAAGATTAGAGGGGTTACAAGAGAGTAAAAAACACAAAAAAAAGGAGGGGAGATAAAGACGATAAATGTTTGATAGGAAAGAAGAAACAAACCACAACAGAGCACCCGCCAACCACCCACGTAAGAGTGTTTAAAGTTTTAGTAAGTGTTTTACGGCACTTGCAACACAATACGGTCATATAAATGCCGGAGATCAGAGGTGTCCCAAGTAATAGAGTAACAACCACAATAAATAGAAGGAGGAGGAGAGATAAAGACGACAGTATCTTTATAATAGGGGGAAAAAGGAGCAAACCATGCCAGAGCACCCACCAACCACTCAAGGTCATCATCATCATCATCATATTATTATTATCAAATTTTCTCTAGACTTCAGAGACAGGCTTCTGTTGTCACTGTCAAAATCGGCAGTCATCGCACCCCCCCCCCCCCTAAAAAAACAAAACAAACCAAAAACAATAACAAAAATAAAAGAAAAACAAAACCATCTTCTCTGACCCGAACAGCATAAATCATAGACGGCCAAAAATAATTCATAATAACAGGCTGCGATTCTTACGCGCAAGTGGACATAAATAGGACAAATAATTATGATTGAATATACATCTGCAGCTGCTCCCTTCAGTCTCATATATATATATATATATTTATTTTTTATTTTTATTTTTTTTAAATATATATATACATCTTGGTCTGATCAGTGTCAGAAGTGTCCGAAAAGCATGCCCGGTCTAAGAAGAGGAGTCTTGTCTTTCACGTTTCGATTATCTGCCAGAATTGTTCTATAATTAACCCCCAATCAGGAACGCTCTCCCCGCTTTGGTTTTGACGAGATTGCTAGCGGCAAATGACACACCACCACATCGACTAAATGATCACCTGGCCCATTGTGTGAAAGGAGGGAGCGAGAGAAAGATAGAAAGATGTAATAATATAATATAATATGCCTTTTTGTGATGGGTTTGATTGTATATGTACATCTTTTCACTGTTAATCTTTTACGAGCGTCCCCATTGGCACAATTTAAAAGGTCATTTAGGAAGAATGAGGATTGCTTCGGGGGAGGAGGGGGGCACTGCCTTTTAGGTCATTTAGGAAGAATACCGATTGCTTCGAGGGGCATTGCATGTGAGGGCCAACCCAGACGGACGGACTGACTTATTATAGCATTAAAATGAGAGTTTTAGAAAGTTTTAATAAGACTTTTACGGTCCTTTCAACATGATTAGGTTATATGAGTGCCGAATGTTGGAGGTGTTACAGGAGAGTGACATGCAAAGGAAAGGAGGAGGACAATACAGAAAGAGAGAGAGGCGAGAGAGAGAGGGGAGAGAGAAAGGGAGAGGGGAGAGAGAGAGAGGGGAGAGAGAGAGGG
>NW_004798373.1:52431-54544 GCF_000002075.1 Aplysia californica
AGAGAGAGAGAGAGAGAGAGAGAGAGAGAGAGAGAGAGAGAACGAGACAGAGACAGAGAGAGAGAACACCTTGCTAAATATTCTTCAAAGTCAAACCTTAGTTGTAAAGAAACCCAATACGCCACGTCAGACATCACAGACCACTTCAAACGAATAGCAAAGTGATCAAGATTTCTGTCAAGTTTTGGATTTATTAAAAAAGAACATCGATATAATAATAGCGGTCATGTAGTGCTGATGGTAAATGGCGAGGAGATAGCCAGACACAGACAAAGAAGAGGGAAAGGTGAGAGGTTAAGATCAAGTAGTTCTAATAAATCATACTTCAGTTACAAATTACAGAAGAAAAGGAGCGACGGACAGACAGACTGAGAAAAGGAGAGACTGGAAGTAGAGTGGAAGGTTATAGAAGAAGTGACTTGGTGTGCTTGGCGGGTCTTCTGGTGTGGTGTGGTCCCCTCCTTCTTTCCTATCAAACATCTTTCGTCCCCCCCCCTTCCTCATTCTTTTTAGTCTTTGTTACTCTCTTGTAATACCTCTACTCTTCGGCACTTATATGACCATATTGGGTTACAAGTGCCGTAAAACTCTTACTATTACTAAAGCATAAGAATACGTGGCGTCGGTAGCTTGGTGGTTAGGCTTCCGGACTTGTTGTAATGGTGAGACTGCGGGTTGCGGGTTCGGGGGTTCGAGCCTCAGCACGGTCCGACGTTGTGTCCTCGGGAAAGTTACTTTACACGAGTTTCCCACTTGGCTCGGTCCTTTCGGAGATGGAGGTTAAACTCGGAGGTCCCGCCCCTTAAATAACCTAATAGAGTTGGTGGGGGCGTTAAACAGATACCAGTTCACCATTTGTTTTCAAGATATTATTCACAGAACTGCATTCGAAAAGCTTGACAATATGTAATTGTGAAACTCAACATTTTTTACGTCAAATTTCTCAAAACTACGTACTGAGCAGATAGAACTTTGTAATCTTGAGGTAGCGCTCCGGTTAGCCCAATCAAATCCGAGATCCTAGAACACAGCCTCTGTTTTTTTCCTACCTCCTCTCCACACACTGTTTTTGCACGTGCTGTCCCTAGCTTGTCGGATACAGGCAATAGACTGGGCCGGGCAATGAGTCGCTTTAGCAAAATCCGGATAATATGTCAGTGAACCTCTTCGGCAAATATTATGATATGAACCACTTCGGCAAATGGGTTAGCACTACTTCAACAAATGGGTGCATCCACTTGGGCAAACGGGTCAGGAAAGAGAGTTTTAAGAGTCTGAATTTGGATAATGTTTCATTGAGAATTATCCGGTTATCCTTTTATAGATTATCCAGATTTTGCCCACCTCTAACAATAAACTGCTCTCCCGCACGATGACGAAATTTGTTTTTGGTTCTGTTTTTGTTGGGGGTTTTTTTTTCGTTTCTCGTGGATTAAATTTTAAAAAATCAGTTCGCTTGTACTAAAGCTGTGAAATAACTCATCAATTTCTTTTTGTTGCTTGGGAAAGAAGCGAAAAAAATCTCGCCTTCCTCTTCTTCTCTTGCTGTTTTTTCAATTCTTAGAAATCTTTTTGTTTTGTTTTGTTTTTTAGTTGTCATTTAATTTCAGCATTTGTACTGGTAATTGTAAGTTTAAGTAATCAGCAGGCAAATGTAGCAGATAAAAGAAGAATATACACGAGGACTGAACGAAATCGAAGTCAAATTATCCACGACATAAAGGCTTTGAAAAAAGAAGAAGAGACTAAAGTGCTCGCTAGTCTAGATTGTCCAGTGTGCCTTTGAGAAGACATCTCGTGCGATTTCGCCTCAATGTGAAGAAACAGCACGGAAGAAAGTCCATGCAGTACGTCCATTAACCAAACTTATAACACGGGAACGTAATTAAGAAAAAGTGCAACTCAAAATGAAACGACAAGCTACGGTTTCCAAAACACGTCACTGTTTATGATATTATGTTCTCTATTATTATTGTTTGCCAGCTGTTATAACGATGTACAAGTTCTCTTATAGATTTATTTATAAATGTATCTTCTTTATTCATTTATCTATTTTTATTTCTTTATTTATGTTTATTAATTAATTAATTTCTTTCTTTCTTTATTTATGTTT
>NW_004798373.1:54644-61293 GCF_000002075.1 Aplysia californica
GGAGGGGGAGCGTTGCCGTTTCTTAATCTCTGACATCGGTTGGATGTGCTCGAGACACATTTTGTCCATATTCAAATTTTAAATGTTGAAAAAGTCACGAGAAAATACTGCTTCATAAAGTAGGTACAATCGTTGAAAAGAATTAAATGAAATGAAATATTCTGTCTCGTGACCAAAAATACATAAATGTATTCTGGTATCAGAAGAGTTGCCAATGATAAACAGGAATAAAGACATAATATTATGAAAGAAATCCTTTGAAAAAACACGCGAAAAGAAGGAATTCAGGATAAACAATTTTCTCTATTTTGAAGCTGGGGAGTAAGAGACGTATTTAGTGGCGCGCTCACATACACAGTAATGTTTGAGCACGTGCGTGCTTGGGTGAGCGGGTCTGAGATAATATTTCTCTCCCTTCACGCACTGCAGTACCGCCAACAGAAAGAAAACAGGAGACGAGTGGAGCTGACTGAGAAATGTCTGTGGACCACAAGCGGGTGTGTGTGGACCACAAGCGGGTGTGTGTGGACCACAAGCGGGTGTGTGTGGACGCTACACCCCTGAAACACCTTTTATTTCCTTCATACCTCTTTTTTTTTTTGGGGGGGGGGGTGTGTTTTTTTGTCTTTTAATAAGTCTTAGTGTTTTACGGCACTTTCAACTCAGAAAGGTCATATAAGTAAGGTCATGTAAGTGCCGAAGATCAGAGATAATATTACAAGACTAGTTTTAATAAGAGTTTTACGGCACTTTCAACACAATACGGCCATATAAGTGCCGAAGAATAGAGATAATGTTAGGAGACTTTAGTTTTAGTAAGATTTTTTATGGCACTTGCAACACAATAATGTCATATAAGAGCCGAAGATTAGATATAATATTACAAGAGAGTAACAAACACAAAAAAGAAAAAGACATAAGGACGATAGATGTTTGATAAGAAAGAAAGAGCATAGACCACACCACAGCACCCGCCAACCACCCACCTTCCCACCTCGGTAGCACGGTTTTCCTTGAGGTTTTCATGTAATATAATCCCCTGCATAACTTGCATGTTGTTCTCGAGGTAAAGAATAGCTTTGCTGTCACTCGGCGGCTGTTTTCTCTCAGCGTCAGTTTTCACTTTCATTATGTAGGCCTACTTACAGTTGTTCTTCCACTCCTCCTCTACTTTTCTCTCTCTCTCTCTCTCTCTCTCTCTCTCTCTCTCTCTCTCACACACACACACACACACACACACTCTCTCTCTCTCTCTTTAAATTATAATGTATGTTTCTCTTTTAATCATCTTTAACTTTCATTTAAACCTCTCTCTCTCTCTCTCTCTCTCTCTCTCTCTCTCTCTCTCTCTCTCTCTCCCCCCTCTCTCTCTCTCCCTCCCGCTCTGTACCTCCTAAGAAGAACAGCACAACAGAATAAGAACGAAGAGAATCAGAGCAAAAGACAACACAGCATTCATTCTCCACAACAATATCTTAACATTACTTTCTAAAGAATAACTTTTCACAATTATTACTTTTGTGGGACGTCTAATTAATAATTGCATGTGACAAAAAAATTCCACACAGCATGAGGGAGACATCATAACAGTATTAGCAAAACAACGCATTCATTATCTTCTGTTCATTTAGAACTTTCTTAAACATTTCTTTAAAAACATTTTCTTTTTACCCCAGACCGGGTTTTAACATTATTACATTCGATTTTTCAAAAGTAATCTTTCATCCAGCTAATCAGTAATCAATTAGATTAGAAAGGCACAAATTACATCCCGTTGTTAAAGATGACATAAATAATACGCAGAATAACTTCCACCACAAGTTTCTCCATTCTCTCTCTCTCTCTCTGTTTTTCCTTCTCTTTGCCTTGGGCTTGCGTTTTATTTTATTCTATTTTCTTTATTTTATTCTATTTTCTTTATTTTATTCTATTTTCTTTATTTTATTCTATTTTCTTTATCTTATTCTATTCTATTTATTTTATTCTATTCTATTGATTTTATTCTTTTTTTTTTCATTTTAATTTTGCTCCAACTAAAAAAAAGACGTCCTGAATCAATGCCTTGGCACAAAACAAAGCCTCAAGACTTGCATCATGACTCAACTTTGGTTCATTAGAGAGAGAGAGAAGGAAACCCCACCAAAGAAACAAGGGAAACAACTGTAATCAAAACTCCTCGCTGTCTTTCTTTACACCATGATAATAATATCATTCTTTTTCTTTTTGTCTTGTTCGGTTTTGTTTTTGATTGTTAGTATTTGTATTCTTTTTTTTGTGTGTGTGCCTTTTCCTTCGTTGAGAAAATCTTCCATAGGACACGATGTTTTGTGATATTACCAACCCTGGCTTTAGATGGTTACACCACACGTCTTTGTAACAATGTTGGGGATCAACATAATAATATATTCTCAAATAGGAACACATTTTTGGACACTTACACTACACGCACACAGGTACTCATATATACACAGGCATAAAGACACACACATAAACACACACAACACACACACACACACACACACGCACACACAAACTCATCATACATACACATGCAAATATAATATATATATATACACACATACACACAGACACAAACTAGTTATACACAAGCATATATACACAAACATATACGCACACACAAACATACACGCGCACACATACACATACACACACACACACACACACACATACAAACAAACTCATCATACGCCGGTGTACACAACAGGCGCATCATGTAAATAAATCCGCTAATTTGGAAGGATGCTATAGAAGCTGGGTGGTAAATCAGGCTGATAAAGCATCATCTTATCTTATCGTATCTTATATCAGGCTAAAAAAACGACGTAAATATTCATGTTTATTTTCTCGCGTTGACGGAAGGGACAACACCGTACCATATCGCTAGAGGTGGGCAAAATCCGGATAATCTATAAGGATATCCGGATAATTCTCAATGAAACATTATCCGAATTCAGACTCTTGACCCGCTTTCCTGACCCGTCTTCTGAAGTGGGTGCACCCATTGGTTGAAGTAGTGCTAACCATTTGCCGAAACGGTTCATATCGTATCATACTATTTGCTGAAGAGGTGCACTAACCTATTATCCGGATTTTTTGTAAAGCGACTCATTGCCCAGCCCTACATATCGCACCACGCCTACCCTATTCGTTAACAACGATGACGCTATCTCACAAGTACAAGGCCCAACCGCAGCGAAAGCCTCATTAAGAAATTTTCGAGATACAAAAATAATCGCCATTAAAATTTGTTGCGAGACAGAGCAAAAGAAAAAAGAAAAAAAGAAGAAAGCACAGCAGCATCAAAAGTGTCTTTCATGTCCAGACGTAAAATCGAAGATAAAATTTTAGTCGGCCAAAAGAAAAAAAAAAGGGGGGGGGGGGCACGCATGTCAGAGCGCCATAATCGATCTCAAGCTTCAATTATCTCTTTTTTAAAAGGTTTAGTATGGTTTTACCACACTTGCAACACTATAAGGTCAAATAAGTGCCAGGAGATTAGAGGTGTTACAAAAGAGTAACAAACATACAAAAGAAGGAGGAGAGACCAGGACGATAGAATGTTTGATAGGAGAGAAGGAGCAAACAACACCAGAGCACCCGCCAACCACCCACTGAATTATCTCTACCAACATTATCAACAACATAACATCAATAACCAATATCAATAATGTTAGCGCTACTTCCAAGAATCTCACTCCAACCACCATTAACAACATTACGACTACCGTCGAGAACCTTGCAATTAAGATCATCAAACCTCTACCAATACCATCAACATCAACAACAAAATCACTACATACAACCTCCACGAACATCATTAGAGCCATTTACAAAATCATTATTAGCATATAATTAACAACACCATCACTACCACCATCAACAACATCACAACTACCACTAACAAAACCACCACAACCACCACCACCAGCAAAAACACCACCACCACCCTCGGCAACCTCACTAACTAAACCACCAATATCTCTACAATTATCACCAACATCACTCCCTTCAGCATCTACATCACTCAACATCATCATCATCATCATCATCATCATCATCATCATCATCATCATCATCATCATCACCACCACCACCAACAACAACAACAACAGCAACAATACCACAAAACAAAAGGAAATTATCTTTAACAAGTAGATCGTAAAAAGACATCATGATTAGAAATACAAAGTAGGTAATTCATTAAAGCAAACGAAACAGCAACAACAAAAACAACAACAAAAAATCCCAACCCCCAACTAAAAAACTAAGGACAAAACGCTACAAGATCACACTGAAGCGAGACCAAACAAGAAAACAAAAACAAAATAAAAAAAACCAAAACTAAAACTCCCCACCCCCCTCCCCCACAAAAAAGAAGAAAAAAAGGAAAAGAAAAAGATCAGCGCAACAATAGAAGGAGGAATCATTAGGACATCACTCA
This sequence comes from Aplysia californica, assembly GCF_000002075.1. Taxonomy (NCBI): domain Eukaryota; kingdom Metazoa; phylum Mollusca; class Gastropoda; order Aplysiida; family Aplysiidae; genus Aplysia; species Aplysia californica. Next base: position 59,107 of record NW_004798373.1, read on the forward strand.
GTGAAATGGTCCACGAAAGAGGATTCTGTTGATTACTGAAACATCCGAGAGCTGATGCGGTATGGGTCTTGCAGGGTTGAAACGATCTTGTCTAATTCTTTTCGCATTATCGGAACAATTATGAGCTTTTAGGGGAGCATTTCCAACTCGCAACGGTTTCTTGAAGATGTCTTTGTCTCTGCTGGAGCTCGCTAAAAGCAAAAGCCCGACGATGGCGTGGTGGTGGTGGTGGTGTTTTTGAGACGGCAAAGTGGCGTTCGTCTCTTCTCTTCTCATCGAAGGGAGGATTAGGAGGTGGGTGGATGTGTGAGTGTGTTTGTGTGTGTGTGTGTGTGTGTGTGGGGGGTGACTGTGTGTGTGGTGTGGTGTGTGTGTGTGTGTGTGTGTGTCGTGTGTGTGTGTAGCGTGTGTGATAGATATAGCTCTATTAATAGTACTATTTCTTTCTATGTGAGGTTTCTTCCATACAGGGGCCTGTACCCCAGACCCAGAGGCTGACAATTCCAAAGGGAAAACGTCACGACCAGGCAGTGCCGAGAGCAAGAAAGGCATCCTTATCTCCAGCTCCCGACACTCCACCGGCAGTGTCAGTCCGCGACGGTCGCGCAGCAACTCTGGTACTTCTGAATTTTCCATATGTAATAGACAGCGAAAGATCAAGTCAGTATGTTAGTGTTTTAGCGCCTGTGAATGGCCGCTTGCACTGTATGCTTCTCTGGAAGTTGAGATTGTTTCAGAATGCTAACAGGTGTGCCGGGGTAATAGTATAGATTGTGAAGCGCATAGAGCTTGCTGTTGAGTGGGAATTTCTGATATACAAATGCTGTTTATTATTACTATTATTATTATCAATATGTTTGATTCTTTTGTAAAGGTTCACACCCTGCTTAACACAAATCAGTGCTTTTTTTGCGATCGATTCAGTTGACCTAGCTTGTCAAGGTCAGTCCATGTTGTGTAGGATATATCTCCGCAAAGAGACTTATTTAATTTTTGTGATTTAAAAAAAATGTTCACACCGTTTTTTATGTAATAAAGATAATACATGAGCTGGGCTGCTCTGTGTTATGTAGGTTATATCTCAACAGATAGACTTTGAGTCTTTATAATTTTTTTGTAAATGTTCACTCTGCTTGGACCTCTTTTCAGACTGTGAATGGATATATCCCAACAAAAAGATTGTCATATTTGATATGGATATTTTTTATGGTATGGTAATTTTGGATTTTGCCTAGGTGGTGGCCTGACAGCTTACTCTTCTATGATTTTCAACCACATTTAATGTGCATAAAGCGATAGATCTTACACATCTTAAGATCAAGGATGTGCAGGATGAAAGAAATTGAATGAGTGAGAGAGTGTGAAGACGGGCCCACTGGCGTACAAAAGATGTGGGTCCTTTTTTTTATAAGTAAGTTTTACGGCACTTGCAACACAATAAGGTCATATAAGTGCCGAAGATTAGAGGTGTTACAAGAGAGTAACAAACACAAAAAAAGAAGGAGGAGGGGAGATAAAGACGATAGACGTTTGATAGGAAAGAAGGAGCAAACCACATCAGAGCACCCACCAACCACCCACAGGTGTGGGTTCTATCTGCATTTGGGAAGGAATTTTTCCGAGTATCTCCGTCTGTCTGCAAGGATACTGCATCCTTTCTTAGCCCTGGTAAACCCAGACAGGCAAGCATCAAGGCAGCCCTCCTCCTTAATGATCTAAATTATGTCAATGGGGGCATAAAATATTTACAACTACTATTATACATAAAACCGGCCCCTTTTACCTTTTAGACTTTAACAAAAGGGTGAGGGTTCAGCTGTGGCTGGATTTAAAAAACCCAACCACAACAACAGCAATGTTTTGGATTTTAACAGTAATTTGGACTTGTCCTCAGTTCACTGGGGAGCTCCGGTGCCCCTCGAAGAGTCGGAGCTAGACCTGGGGGGTAAGGACGAGCTGGACACAAACACTGTGCCCGAGAGCCTGATGGAGGTGGTGGAGGCACAGCAGAGGAATCTGGACCAGTGGTGCTTTGCCGAGCACTTCAAGCCTCACATCCTGGCACAGGTCAGTGCCGACCATGTTCTGAGCCGTTTTCAAAACTGTTTAGCTTGTTTTATTGTGAGCACTTCAAGCCTCACATCCTGGCACAGGTTAATACTGACCATGTTCTGAGTTGTTTTCAAA
>NW_004798373.1:61734-65586 GCF_000002075.1 Aplysia californica
ACACACAAACGAATACTCTCTCTCTCTCTCTCTCTCTCTCTCTCTCACACACACACACAGACACACAAACAAATACTCACACAAACACACACACACACACACAAAACACACACACACAAACAAACAAACTCACCTGTACTCGAATCAGACGAGTATTGTACGGAAAGTTCATCGTTTCCGTAGAACGAAGTTTCAAAAATCTCCCAAATCTGTCACATAATCAACAGAAAAAACCTCCTGTAAGACACTCGATCATTCAGTAACGTTGGGTCATTTTCCAATATCCAGCGATTCTTAGACACCCAGGGGGGTTCGAACAAGATCCACACAACACGCACTTTCAACACGATATCCAACGTGTGGTCATGTACCTTCTAAATGTCGACGCCACAGATCCTGAACAAGAATGTGTAATCCAAATTTCGTGGGATGAACAAACGATATTAACACACACACAATACGATTTTATTTCAACGAGTTTTAGTTTTAGTAAGAGTTTTAGTAAGAGTTTTACGGTATTTGCAACACAATAAGGTCATGTAAGTGCCGAAGATTAGAGGTGTTACAAGAGAGTGACAAACACAAAAAAGGAGGAGAGATACAGACGACAGATGTTTGACAGGAAAGAAGGAGCAAACCACACCGGAGCATCCGCCAACCACCCACGCGTTTTTATTTCGCCCAAGTCCTCAGCTCAAATAATTCAATCTGAAATGGGTCATTACGACGAAATTTTTTTAAATTCCTTTTATTTTAGTTTTATCTCTATGGAACAAACTACTCACGCACACATCGACAAGAGAACTGCCAGTTAGGACGATGAGCAGTCAGAAACGAGGCACTTGTGTGACCCATTTTGCCCGGCAAGTACCGTGAAACTCTCGGTAAAACTAGATCTAGGAGAAGATCATTTGCTTTTTTTGCGATCGATTCAGAACATACAGTTGTGGAACTTTGGTGCATCTATACAAAACATTATCCCTGCATGCTAAAGCAATTTCTTTTTTGGGGTCATTGTGCCGAATATTGATGCAACTTTAATGGAAAGATAACTACATAATATCATACTCATACACACAACAAACACTCCAACTATCGACAGCTTCTATTGTTGTTTTTGTTGCTCTCGTGGGTAGTGCGGTCGTCTTCATTGACATTCTAAAAAGAAATCTTTGGTCACGACTGGTAGATATTATTATTATTATATCATTCCTTTTTTTTTGTTGCAACTTTACTTTTTCCTTCTTCTGGTATCCTTAGGATGTCGAGGGGAGGTGCAGGTTTCGGTCCCGTGCTAGGTGTGTAGCGTGTGTGATAGATATGTTATGTTGTTCCAGGACCTTTTTAACCCCATCCAACCAGGTCCTTTTTGGTCTTCCTCTTGATTTGAAGCCGTATTCTCAGGTGTTGTAAGCTCTAGCCATTAGTTATTTCTGGGGCATTCTGGTTAGATGTCCGAACCATCTGATTCTTTGACTCAATGAAATTTATTACTAGTGATATTCTAGTTTGTAGGCGTATGAGTCTCGTCATTATGGCAAATATTATAATAATCCCTCTAAAGTACAGGCCCAGCAACCTTTAATCATATTTATCCCAGCTTCAAAGGTCTCGGTTTTTGATTACGTGTGTTGTAATTTACTCTCGATTAATCGCCCGTCCGACATTGGCTTTTCTTATTTTCTCCTCGGTACTTCCAAAGCTTTGAAGTCTTGCTACTACCACTACTATTATTACTTATCAAGGGGGCAACATGGCAGTCGAGTCAGGAGAATTCTGACACAGAGACATACTCGCTGCTTCTAATAAAAGATTACAAAGTTCTTCTATCTGTTATTTTCTTCCACCGTTGTGAGTTACTAAGACCATGAGGTCAGAAACCAAAGGTTCTATCAAAATCGTAAGATTAATCGGAGTCGTTATCAAGATGTAAAAAAAAAAAAAAAACTACACTCGAAAAAAAAAATACTTGTGAAACTCCACATTTGCTATGGTATGGTTTAATTTTGGTATGGTATGGTATGATATTGTGTAATTTTTGTATGGTATGGTATGGGGTGGTGTGGTGCGGGGTGGTGTGGTGTGGAGTGGTGTGTTGTGGTATGGTATGGTATGGTATGGTGTGGTGTGGTGTGGTATGGTGTAATTTTGGTATGGTATGGTACGGTACGGTCGTGAATGGCGTGTCGTGTCGTGTCGTGTCGTGTCGTGTCGTGTCGTGTCGCATCGTGTCGTGTAGTGTTGTGTCGTGTCGTGTCGTGTCCTATCGTGTCATGGCGTGGTGCGGTCATTATATCATGAGGCGTGAGATTGTATATAGTACATGGCAAAGTAGCTGCTACTATTAATCAAAAGATCTTCTAACGTGATCTAAGTTCCAGTGTCCGGGTCAAACAAGACTGTTGTGCCGTGTTTTCTTGCTGTTCTTTTCTGTTTTCGTAAGAGTTTTACGGCACTTGCAGCACAATAAGAAAGTCATATAAGTGCCTGTTTTATTTTCATTTGCCCAAGTCTATCAAAATGACGGCAACTGGGATAGGTTAAATTTTTTTTTAACAAAAAATAACGATTCCCATAGAAAACAGTCCAAGAATATTTATCAAGCTGCAGTAGTCATCACGCTTCAATCAATCGTTTTAAAAAATTAATGGCATTGCCGTTTCGTTTCTCACCGACTTTGATGTAATACGGAGTGTCGAATCGCGCGCAAAATTAATCCCTCTACTTAAACACTATTTCTTTCCATCACCCGGACGCGGTGAGTTGAGGAGATTAAAGTTTCATTGTCTCCAGGGCAACCGTTTACAGCCCTTTGTTCTTTCTCCTTTCACTTTCATCCCTTCACGGCGCGCTACGCTACACCACTCGGGTCCCGCAAAACTTGGATCACAATCCATTCCTTCAAATATTCACGAGGCTCTCGATAGTACAAACACCACCACGAGCTGTTTACTTTTTGTTTTAGTAAAAGAGTTTTACGGCACTTGCAACACAATAAGGTCTTCCTATAAGTGCCGAAGCTTAGAGGTGTTACATGAGTCTCAAACACAAAAAAGGAGGGGAGATAAAGACGATAGATGTTTAGTTTTAGTTTAAGAAAGAGTTTTACGGCACTTGCAACACAATAAGGTCATATAAGTGCCGCAGCTTAGAGGGCGTGTCACAAGAGAGTAACAAACACAAAAAAAGAAGGAGGGAAGGAGATAAAGACGATATATGTTCAATGGGAAAGAAGAAGCAGCAAACCACACAAGAGCGCCCGCCAGCCACCCACACAAACACCACCATGAGCTGGAATTTCGAGCGAGTTAGTTGTGTAAAGTACTCCAGGACAGAAATGTTTATCGAGAAATATAATGCGATGCGTATTTGTTGGATAATGGCCTTGTGTGTTTAGTTTTAGTACAGGTTTTACGGCGCTCGCAACTGCATAAGGTGACATTATGAGCGCCAAGGGGCGGATGTCAACGTAGAAGTCCTTACAGGGAATCAGACTTACGCTGCTCACCTCTCTAGCTTCAACAGCACAAAGTCTGCTTAGACCATCACACTGTGTGTGTACGTATTTATTTATTTCGCTCTGTTCATTTATAGCTTACAATAAAAATTTGAGGGTTTGTATGTATAGTATAAGGTTTTACGGCGCTCGCAACTGCTAAGGTCATATGAGCGCGCATTTTGGCGGCGTGAAGAATTAATTAATCTTCAAAATGACAGCCAGATTGGAACTGAAATGTAGGTGTTTAATACCCTCATCCACGCAATTGATAGACGCCGGGCATCTCGGGAAAAATTTACCTTATTGAGGGGAATAGATTTCCAAATTACAAAGTTTCAAAGAACTTCCAAAAG
>NW_004798373.1:65686-65951 GCF_000002075.1 Aplysia californica
CCTCCGCCCCCGTCGGCACCCTCACTCTTCAACGATATCCATTTCAATTTTTGCTTAACAGAAATACAGGGCCCTGAAACTCCGCTGCATGCAGATCAAGATGTGGTTTGTTGAAGAAGCTTTTCTTTCATTAAAAAACAAAAACTGTTCTTGAGTCATTGCAGTTGGCATATCATGTACCTATACACCACGGCACACATGGACAGAGGGAGGGAGAGGGAGGGGAAAAGGGAGGGAGAGAGGGAGGGAGAGAGAGAGAGAGAGA
>NW_004798373.1:68603-70287 GCF_000002075.1 Aplysia californica
ACACACACACACACACACAAACACACACAGCAAAGATAACCTCTAACTTAGTAACATCACATGTACCATGTTTTCCCGGGGAAGCGCTCTACCCCCGGATGTGACTCTATCAACATGGAAGTTATCATGACCTCTGCTGAACCCTTTCAAATCTCGATGAGGGCATGTCTGTAAGCATGTCACGCAACGTAATAGGCATGCAAGGATAACACGGCAGTATTTAAAAAAAAAAAACACCAAAAAACCGCAACTACAATTTTTCTTAAAATTAAAAACTAAAAAACACGCTTTAAAAGCAGGAATTTTAACGTTAGGACCATATTCAAGGAGTACATTTCACCCCGATTAAAAAAAACAAAACGCCTCCCACACAGGATACGAACGCATGCCTTCTGGGTGCCACGGGCAAGTGCCTAACAGCTACACCATAGACGCCAGTCTTAATGGAGCGATATTTTGTAATATTAAGTGTTTTCTGATGAGCTGTTTGCTGCCAACAAATTAATGTTTTTGTTTCTTCGTTTGAGTACAGAAAAGCACATCGGATCGGCACCATAACGCTTATTTGATATTTGATGCAGGTAAAAGGTAAGACAGACTAAAAAAGTGGAGGTCGGGAAAGAAAAGAAGGGCCTACCGGTGCCCCCCCCCCTCTCCTCTCCACCCCCCTACCCCAATAACTCTCGTTTGTCAGGTAATCTCTACCCTGGAATTACAAAGCTCAATCTGCTCAGTACATCCTAGTTTGGGGAAATTTGAAGTAAAAAACATTTTGAGTATCACAACATGTCAAGCTTTTTCGAATGCAATTCTTTGAATATCTTGATAACGACTCCGAACAGTCTTACGATTTTGACAGAGTAGATACAGAATAATTTGGTTTCTGACCTCATTGTCTTAGTAAATCAAAACTTGACAAACATGTAAGATAGAACTTTGTAGCTCTGAGGTTTTGTGATGTAGTAAAAGAGAGACGGTATTGCCATCTCGTAGAAAACCCATCTACACTGTATTACTGCGTGTGTTTGCGTACAAAATTCGCGTTGTTCCGATCCCATTTTTCAAACGTCTTCGTCCTTCAAACCGTCTTTGAACTATTTCCCCTGCGTCTAAAAGCAGGTTATTATATCGTCGTTGTCGTTGTTGATATCTTTCATCTCTTTTTTCTCTTTCAAAAATAAACTCCAATGAGCTTTGGGGTAGCCATGCGAATAATGTGAACTTTTATGCCCAATCATATTCGCGAAGACATCAACACCATTGTCCGCCACACAAGTTCGGAAAAGCTTAATTGAAAAAACATGGACGTTTGTTCATCACTAAAATTCAAAATCCTTTTTTGCTTTTCTAAGCCAAAACGCATGAACAGAATTCTTAATTCAGAGAGGAAAATTGTCCGTACTTTAAGGCAGAAAAAAACCCCCGAAACCGCACGGCACAAAGGAGCTTCCTAGGGCGCGCTGTCGTGTATAAATTTAAAAACTGTATCTTTTAATTCAGATGCTGGATTCCTCCGGGAAAGAAAGCAAGATTAATCAAGGATATGTCAAAAACTGGCATTCGGCGAAAAGAAATAAAGATGACAGGGCAATGTCCTCGGGAAGACAGAAAAAAGTAAAACTTGAGGCAGGGCGCTGCAAGGGGGGTAAAGCAGAGACCCTGTGAGTGAGTGTGTGTGTGTGTG
>NW_004798373.1:70687-71881 GCF_000002075.1 Aplysia californica
GGGGGTAGTTATGAATTATGATGCTGGGTTTTTTTTCTTTGGAAGTGTTTCACAGCGCTCGGAACTGCGGCATAAGGTCATAGGAGCACGCGGTATGACGATGGGTTTGAGCCTATCACAGGAACTACTACCACATGCCGTGCGCGTCTTAACCAAGCTTTTTTAGAGGGCATGCTGTTCAGTTGATCAAGTTTCTGTGACAGTCGTCAGTGCCAAGAGGTGGCGGTGGAGGACGTGACAGAAAAAGGCGGGGATGACAGATGTCATGACGTTTCCGTTGACAGCCTGGGGGAGGGGCAAAACTTATAATAATTTGGTCGCTTTTAAGGACAGGCGGGCTCACCCAGACTTCGGGGGCTTCCAGAAATCTTGAGGTAAAACCCACCTCTCAGATGAACCACTGGATAATTGTAAGGCCAACTTTCTGCACATACCAATAGATAATACATATATTTTTTATTTTTAAAAAAAATTCTTTTTATAATTATTTTTAAATTTTAAAACAAAAATAACATTTATATTGCACAAATTTCCACTCAACGGCAGGTTCCATGCACTTTACAATCTATATCATATTCGTTAAGCCTCCTTCTCACCTGAAACAAATAAATCTAACAAAAGGCAAAGACAATAACAGAGCCTAATTGGACACCTTATTTTTACCAGCGTTCCGAAAAAGATGTCTAATTTTAGTAAGTAATATCTCGAACTGAATCCAGAAGATTGCTTTTTTCTTCTGATCTGACACCAGAAAACTTCGCCTCGTTATTTATGACAACGCCACAGGAGACTTCCTTCTTTGAGTGTCCAAAAAAAATAAATTAAATAAAATAAAATAAAATAAAAAGAAACTAATTATCTGATACGGATCACACATCCCGAGGCAAATAGCTCGGGCGTCGCCATAAATAATCTGGGTGACAAAAGAATAATTGCAAATTTTGAAAAAAGAAAAAAAAAAAAACCCCATCAAGAGAACCTAAATGAGACACAGCAAAGCGAGGAGAGGGAGAGAAGAAACGAGAGACAGGTGTCGGAAGAAACAGCAACAATAGATAATAATAAAAATAATAAATATAATATTGATAACAATTATTATTATTATGATTATGATAATAACAATAAAAAAGACAACAATTCTCATTAAAAATAACAACTATAATAATAATAATATTTAATAAAAAATAGTAATAA
>NW_004798373.1:73275-78037 GCF_000002075.1 Aplysia californica
TAATAATAAACAAACAATGATAACCATTATGAGAGCCAAAACAACAAGAACAACAACAACAACAACAAAAATACAGCTACAACATCATCACAATCATCATCACCATCATCCGACCACCATCACCACCACCACCTTTGTCACCATCATTCCCCACCACCACCTACCACCTCTAGCGCCCCTCCTATCTTTTACAGAGCATCATCATCATCATCATCATCATCATCATCATCATCATCATCATCATCATCATCATCATCATCATCATCATCACCACCACAACAGTTTCTACAAGCACCTACCGGCTCCAGCGCTCCTCCTATCATCATCATCATCATCATCATCATCATCATCATCCCTCAACCACCACCACAACAGTATCTACAAGCACCTACCGGCTCCAGCGCTCCTCCTATCATCATCATCATCATCATCATCATCATCATCATCATCATCATCATCATCATCATCATCATCATCATCACCACCACCACCACCACCACAACTACAACAGTATCTACAAGCACCTACCGGCTCCAGCGCTCCTCCAATCTTATACAGCGTGTTCCACATGGCGTTACTGTCCACGTCCTCCTTCTCTTCCCCCTCCTTCTTGCCTCCCCCGGCCTCCTCCTCCCTCAGCCTCCTCTCCTCCTTCTGTCCATCGTACACGTCCGTCCTCACCTCCCCATCCTCCTCGGAGCCGGCGGCCATTTTGTCTGGGGCCGGGCCCAGAACCAGTACCGTATACACCACTGTCGGTGCAATGGTGGAAGTCTTTGCCACCGCCGTCTTTCTTCAGAGATTTGGAGGGGGGAAAAGATTTCGTTCTTTCTTTCTTTCTTCTTCTTCTTTCACTTCGCTTTCGTGCGACTAACAAACACCAGGATTGGTCACATCCCAGTTCTCATGATCTTCTTCCTTCAGAGAGTGTGTCCCCATAGGGTGAAGGGGAGGGCAAAAAACTCCACAAGAAAGATCCAGCCAAGTCGTTTGGTATTGGGACTCGTTTACTCATTATCCGGATTCTAACCGGATCAACAGGTCACTGAATCGGGTAAATCCGGTTTATCAAAAGAAGAGAAGGTCACTGGTTCGGGTAAATCCGGATTGGTTCGAAAACGGTGTGTTCACTCAATAGGCGTAAATTCAGATACTGGTTTGTCAGTAACACACCATATATTTTAGTCATGTTCACAAGAAAGCTACAGAAAATTAAATTATGATAAATAAAACGGCAATCTTATCACAATTCCAGAAGATCACATGTTTACATTGTTACTTATGATGATTTTGTATTGGAAACGGTTTGCAAGCCCAGTCGTCCAAGAACTATAGTCACGACAGGTCACAAAGATCTGGTAAAACAAATAAGATACCACGGTAAAAGCCACAACCAGATACCGGTTTTCCCACACATCGGGTACAGAATCACGCAAAGTTTCATCAACAGAGGGGAAGGAAAACAAATCTGTACAGCACTTTCCTATACCCAAGGAATTTCTTTCTATCCACTCGGGTTGTTGTTTTTTTCGCGTTTTTCTTTTTAATTTCGTTTAATATGCGTTGTTTTTCATAAGAATTTTACGGCACCTTTTAGTTTTAGTTTTAGTTGAGGTTTTACGCACTCGCAACTACGGCACTTGCGACAGAATGCCGTCAAATAAATGCCGAAGATTAGGAGTGTTACAAGAAAGTAACAAACATAAAAAAGAAGAAGGGGAGATAAGGACGATATATGTTTGATAGGAAAGAAGAAGCAAACCACGCCAGAGCACCACCCACCAACCACCCACTTATATGAGTTGAACGCCCTTGCTTGTTTGTTTGAGTAAAGAGAAGCACATCGACACAATAAGGGTCGTTTAGAGATTTATTTTTTTTTTGGGGGGGGGGGGTAAGACGACAGAATAGCTCATTTTTACGGCGTATAGATAACAAACGCCCAAAAAAGACGTGGTGTCCGTCAAACTATTGTTTGTTCTTTTCAGTCCCGCCTTCCAAGGAAAATGTTATCGCGGGGACCTGAATGATACAAGTACCAAACACGTCAGTGAGGGGTGTCCTGAGGAAACGATATCGCCGAGACAAGGATGATACAGAAACATTTCAACGAAAAGTTCCCCTCGCAAATGAATGATATCAAAAGGATATGAATCTATCAGTAGTTCAACATTCACAGCAAGACCTCCACACACTCGAGAGGAGCAGCAACACGAATGATCCCGACATTGTATCCCACAGTTTGGCATTTTAAGTTTCGTTTCGGTAAGAGTTTTACGGCACTTGCAACACAATAAGGTCATATAAGCGCCGAAGATTAGAGGTGTTACAAGAGAGTAACAAATACAAAAAGAAGGAGGTGAGATAGAGACGATAGATGTTTGATAGGAAAGAAGAAGCAAACCACACCAGAGCACCCGCCAACCACCCACAGGAAGGTAAACAACAAAACGATGACAACAACAACAACAACAACAACAAAAACAACAACAACAGCAACAACAACAACAACAACAACCGTACTAATGCGGAATCCACACAAACGCCAAATATGGACAAACATTTCATCAAATCAGCCACATCGAGTTTTTCTTTGTCTCTAGTGGTGGTGATGGCTCGCGAGGCTTGGCCCCGATCTATAAGTAGATCACAGAGGAAACTTAATTAATCCACAAGCATAATTGGTCGTTTTTAAGGACAAGCGGACTAACCCAGATTCGGGGGCTTTCCAGAAATCTTGACCTACATCAAAAGCGGGCAGTGCCCAACCTATAGTAGAAGTTTGGTTTCATTGGTGTGAATATTTGTTTGGTTATAGAGAAAACTCTCCTTGTTTTTTTAATGAAACTGAACAAGGGGCAAAAACTTTACCTTCGATTTTCTCGAAACAACATTTCGCGGGATAGCCCCCTTGTGCTTAAAAGCGACCAATTATCTTTGTGAAGGTGTTGCTTATTAATAACACGAGCCTCCACCACCCCCACCCCCCACCCCGTAAGCGCGGCTATTGTGGTGAAGATGAAAGCTGTGCACACACTTATCACACATACACTGCCTAGACAAAATAATGAGACAGCACAAAAATATTTTCAGAAGCAGTTATGGACGGCATAGGTAAATAAACGTCCCTCTCACTACTGTCAGATTACAAATAAACAAGATCTCTGTTTGTTTTAGTAAGAGTTTTACGGTACTTTCAACACAATAAGGTCATATAAGTGCCGAGGATTAGAGGTGTTACAAGAGAGTAACAAACACAAAAAAGAGGGAGGAGAGATAAGGATGATAAATGTTTGATATTATGAAAGATAAGATAAGATAAAATAAGATAATACTTCATCATCCCAGAAACAACAGAGGGAAAGTAAAGAAGTAGGACCTACAAATGACACCCTCCAACCACTCACACAGACAGACAGAAACAACAGGGGGAGAGTAAAGAAGTAGGACCTACAAGTGACACCCTCCAACCACCCATACAGACTGACAGAAACAACAGAGGGAAAGTAAAGAAGTAGGACCTACAAGTGACACCCCCCACCCCCTCTCCAACCACCCGCAGCACACCCTCATCGCAACAACAAAATACATCATTTAGGAGGCAGAGTGCTTCTATCTTTACTGCCACGACTAGCTCGCAAAATCGTTAGACGAACGCGTACGCAGAACGGTATATAATAACGTTTATTGTGGGAAAGCAACGATTACCGTTTCTCAAATGACCGTTCATCATCACGGATAAACATCCCTTAACCCTCTAGGCTCTATCATCGCCCGTGTAGGTTATCAATTTTACTTATTCCTCGACATTACCTTTTATAGATGGCTGAGTTTTGCAATACTTGTAGCTTTTTTTATTTGGAGTCTTTTTGTTGTTGCATTTTCAGACATTGGAGAAGAGAGGGAGAGGAAAAAAACCCCCAACAAAACATCAAAAGATTATTCAGTTTGTTCAAAATTCGAAACGTGTTGTGATGTCTTGGTCGAGCGGTTGGATTCAACTTTCACTCACAGTTTGTTCGTTTGAGTAAAGAGAAGCACATCGACACAATAATGGTCATTTAGCGCTGCTTAGTTTTAGTAAGAGTTTTACGGCACTTGCAACACAATAAGATTAAGGGCTGGGAAATAGTACGACAGACAAACAGAAACAACAGAGGGAAAGTAAAGTAGGAGGACCTACCAGTGGCGCCCTCCAACCACCCACAAAATTAACGTTTAAAAACAAAATAACAACCCATCCCCCTAAAAAAACCTCAAACAAACAAACAAAATCCCAAAACGTCAACAACAAAAAGAGAAGAAAAAAAATAAAGTTTTCAAACTCATAAACCGATCTCAATTTTAGACAAACCTACAGATATAGATCTAAAAAGAAAACTATATACCATCGTAAGGGGATAAATAAAACAAACCGTATTCCATAAAAATGAAATCATCAACAAACACACATCCACGTCTATAGACAGACACAGCCAAACTTCTTTTTTCGTACGAGTGTTACGGCATTTGCATTACAATAAGGTCATATATAAGAGACACAGCCAAATGACACGACACCGGCCAAAAGAAAGCAAAGCGGCACTTGAACGATATATATTTACAGCATCGTTTTCCTCTCATATTTAACAGGTCTAGCTCTGCCTTGATATCCCACGCAAGCTGACGCTGTGAGTGTGAGCGAGTAAAGAGAAGCACGTCGAGACAAAACGTTGATGCTCTGAGTGAGAGAAGACAAAAAAACAACACCAAAACAACCACG
>NW_004798373.1:80044-81392 GCF_000002075.1 Aplysia californica
AGAGAGAGGGAAAGGGAGAGGGATAGAGAGAGAGAGAGAGGGGGAGAGAGAGAGAGAGAGAGAGAGAGAGAGAGAGAGAGAGAGAGAGATTCATTTCCGAGAGAGAGAGAGAGAGATTCATTTCCGAGAGAGAGAGAGAGAGAAAACCTGCTTGTTGTTATTTCAAGGTGAGTCCTCCTTGTTGTCGCTGATATCTAGCCTGACATAATTGGTCTGACGTGCTGTCTTTTTTTCTTCTTTTTTCTCTTCTTCTTCTGTTTTACGGCACTTTCAACACAATAAGGTCATATACGAGCTGAAGATTAGAGGTGTTACAAAAGAGTAACAAACACAAAATAGGAGGAGGAGGAGAGATAAGGAGGACAGATGTTTGGAAGGAAAGAAGAAGCAAACCACACTAAAGCACCCGCCAACCACCTGCCTCCGGCCTTTAAAAAAACCTAATAGTGTTGATAGAGGCGTTAAACCCGTACCATTTAAAGAAAAGATCAATTCTGTTTTCTTTGCCTGAAGCTTTCAAAAAGCCAGACAACAAAACGCATATATGTATTGTTAAATAGGCAACTTCCTGTTTCTGAGTTGTGTAAGATGGTTTGAAATGTCCCATGTTAGCTGCTATCGGACATAATTGGTCGCTTTTAAGCACAAAAATGCTGTTTTGAGAAAATCAAAAGTAAAATTTTTGGACACTTGTTCAGTTTCTTTAAATATACACACCAATGAAACCAAACTTCTGTAGGTAGGACACTGTCCCGTTTGGTGTACGTCAGGATTTCTGAAAAAAAACCCGACATCTGGGTTAGCCCACTTGTCCTTAAAGGTGACCAATCTTATGTGCCCGCAATGTCCTAGAAGTAAAAGGGTTAAACTTAATCTCAGGAATCAAGGTAGTGATTAGGAACAGATGCTGCTGCTGTTCTCGGGCATAGGTGGATGATATCTTGTGACAACAGATGGCGCTAAACGGCTACTTCAGAGTGACAACACAGTTGTATCTGCTCAGTACATCCTAGTTTTGGGAAAATTTGACGCCACAGATTTTGAGTTTCACAACAGGTCAAGCTTTTTCGAATACAATTCTTTGAATATCTTGATAACGACTACGAATAATCTTAAGATTTTGTTGAATCAGATAGAACATTTGGTTTCTGGACCCATGGTCTTGTATATAACAGACATAAAGAGGGCAAGAGAGAGAGAGAGAGAGAGAGAGAGAGAGAGAGAGAGAGAGAAGGGGGGGATAATGAAAAGAAAGAAAGGGGAAAAAAGAGCAAAATAATGATAAAGAAAGAATAGAGAGAAAGTAAGAAAGAGAGAGAGAGAGAGAGAGAGAGAGAGAGAGAGAAAA
>NW_004798373.1:84094-85596 GCF_000002075.1 Aplysia californica
TGGGATGACGGGGGTGGATTCTAATTAGAAAATAAATCTCAGAGGGACGGAAAGTTCGATCCTGGCTGAGTCCGGCGTAGTTGCTGTTGTTACGTCGTCGTAGTTAATTAGTTTAAAGTAAGAGTTTTACGGCACTTGCAACACGATAAGGTCAGATTTAGTTTTAGTGATTTACGGCACTTACAAGACAATAACGTCAGTTTTAGTTTCAGTAAGAGTTTTACGACACTTGCAGCACAATATAGTCAGTTTTAGTTTCAGTAAGAGTTTTGTGACACTTGCAACACGATAAGGTCAGTGTTAGTTTTAGTAAGAGTTTTACGGCATTTGGAACACAATAAAGCCCTATAGGACGTCCGATTCCGATCATTCAATCAGCAGCAGACAAAAAGGCAATGATATTGCGCCACATTTCAATCCATCTGACACACATCCATCATAAACGCCAACTTGCATAACTCTACAGCACAACAGTAGATCGATACCTAAGTTACTGCCTCCTCTTTGAAGTGTCGGTGAGCAAAACAGAGCTAATAATAAATAATGACATTTCTTTTGCGCTCAACCCCGATTAAAGTACACAGGTTTCGAGTCTGAGTCTGAGCGCTTTACAATACATTACAGCGTACAGTGGTAACATAAAACGTTGTGTTCTGACTAAAAGAAAATCACTCCAAATATTCAACTTATTAGTTTAAAAACAGAAACAACTTAAGCTGACTTTTGAATGAACCGAAGCTGAAAATCTTTATGAATAACTAAATTTTCCTTCTTTCTTTTTATAAGTACCAAAACGCATGATCTCAGTGAGATATAAAGCCAGACCAGATTATAGAAAATGTATTTATCTATAAAGGCACCAACCATCTAAGTCTAGGTTCTTAGCCACAAGTAAAAAAACCCCACAGTCAGTCTCTTGTGAAGAGCGCGTGTTTTATGTGAATGGCCTAACACACTGAAGAAACACTTTCTCACTTTTTAACGCTATCCATACGTTGTGTTTTACTATCGTATCCATACCACGATTGGAACTCTGTGCCACCACTTTTCAAAGAGGAAATCTACACTTGTTAATCCGATCCGTACACTTTGCATAGCAGTCTGTCAAAACGATTTTTTTAAAGAAATACTGAAAGTTTCAAAGAGATCTTCGTACTAGAAGTTTTCTAAAAATGTGAAGAATACAACCCCGGAGGTACACAAAATGATTCTAGGGCGTACGGATAGGGTATAAAAATAACCCCAACAACACAGTCACAAATGAAGACAAAAGATGAACCTACTACAGCCAAACTGAACAGAAACAACGACACCTCCCCGGGTTGTCACTTGTGTACGTGTTTATCAAACTCACAGATTTACTTTGTCGTGACTGAGAGCTGGGAACACTTCTGCTACACTCAGACACCGATGTATATCTATAATTATCATCTTCCATCACACCACCCCCTCCCTCCCTCCCCTCCCCTCCCCACCACGTCTCATACCTCTCGTTTACTAGC
>NW_004798373.1:85962-87985 GCF_000002075.1 Aplysia californica
TATATAACGTCTACTCATTTATAGAAAGTCTAATGCACATGATTTGTATTCCCTGCCTGAAGTCGTGAGTTTTTGTTGTTTTTTGTTTTGTTTTTTAAATGCCGGTTCGACATTGAAGCATCTTTGCCTTATCGTGAGAAGACAAAAGGAGTGGGTGGTTGGCGGGTTCTCTGGTGTGGTTTGATCCTTCTTTCCTATCAAACATCTGTCGCCTTGATCTCCCCTCCTACTTTTTTGTGTTTGTTACTCTCTTGTAACACCTCTAATCTTCGGCACTTATATGACCTTATTTGTGTTGCAAGTGCCGTAAAACTCTTTCTAAAACTAAAAAAGGAAGATGTAAATGTTTTACTAGAACTAGAACAGAATAAATCTTTTCAACAACAAGAACATCCGGGAAATAAACATTCCTAAAACGACCTTCGTTCGACATGATCGTATCTTAACGACACGTCATCACTTTCGATTTCGACGAGTCAAATCGTGGGCACACCCTTTTCTATCACATCTCAGAAAGGTGATGGTGGAGGAATAATGTAAGAAACAATAGCTTAGTAAAAGAAAAAGAAAACCCAACAAAACAAAACAAACACAAAAAAGCCCAAACAACCCAAAACATTTATGCAATGCCAACGACGCTAAAAACAACAACCCCATCGCCTCCCTCCCTCCCTCCCTCCCTCCCTCCTCCCAAATTCGAAAATAATCAATCCGCCAGCTACACAAAAGATGCGGATGGGTATTTAGCGCGCCGTTTCCACGCGTGTTGTCTTCCCATTGGCTGGATTCTTTCGAATTCGAATGGAGATTGCAACCTCCCTGCATCCATTATACGTCATTACGTTACACGGAGGCCGACCATTTGGCTGGAGGGGAAGCGAGACCGAGGCGTCAGAGACAGCAGAGGCAACATTCACAGACTGTCTGTCTGTCTGTCTGTCTGTCTGTCTGTCTGTCTGTCTGTCTGTCTGTCTGTCTGTCTGTCTGTCTGTCTGTCTGTCTGTCTGTCTGACTCCTCGAAGCTCAATGCCAGAGCAGTGATTCCAGAGTCCTCTCTCTGTTTGTCTGTCTGTCTGTCTCCTTGATGCTCAATGCCAACGCAGCGATTTCTGAATCTCTCTATTCTCTCTATTGTTTCTGTATATTGTCTCTGTCTCTGTTTGTTAGTCTGTCTGTCTGTCTGTCTGTCTATCGGACTCCTCCATGCTCAATGCCAGAGCAGTGATTCCAGAGTCCTCTCTATTGTTTCTGTCAGTGTATCTAGCTCTGTTTGTCTGTCTGTCTGTCTGTCTGTCTGTCTGTCTGTCTGTCTGTCTCCTCCATGTCAACGCAGTGATTTCTGAGTCCTTCTATTCTAATTCTCTCTATTGTTTCTGCTGTGTCTGTGTCTCTGTGTCTGTTCGGTCGTCTGTCTGTTTCTCTGTCTGTCTGTCTCCTCCATGCTCAATGCCAGTGCAATGATTCCAGAGTCCTCTCTCAGTGTGTCTGTCTGTAGGTTTGTCTGTCTGTCTGTCTCCTCGATGTCAATGCAGTGATTTCTGAGTCCTTCTATTCTCTCTTTTGTATCTGTCTGTGTCTCCGTCACTGTTTGTCTGTCTGTCTGTCTGTTTGTCTGTCTGTCTGTCTGTCTGTCTGTCTGTCTGTCTGTCTGTCTGTCTGTCTGTTCGAAGCTCAATTCGAGCGCAGTGATTCCAGAGTCCTCTCTATTCTCTCTATTGTTTCTTTCTGTATCTCTCTAAGTCTGTCTCTTTCTATTCTCTCTACAATAGTTTCCTTCTGTGTCTCTGTCGGTTTGTCTATTTGTCTGTCTCACCAATGCCAGCAGTAATTCCCGAGCCCTTCTATTCGTCTCTGTGTCTCTCTCTGTCGCAGGGATTTCTGAGTTTTTCAACTCTCTCTCTCTCTCTCTCTCTCTCTCTCTCTCTCTCTCTCTCTCTCTCTCTCTCTCTCTCTCTTTTAAACGTGTTGCAGGTATGAGACTTCACTGAAGGTATTGCTCTTATTTTCAGACCGTATAAATATG
>NW_004798373.1:90771-91944 GCF_000002075.1 Aplysia californica
AGAGAGAGAGAGAGAGAGAGAGAGAGAGAGAGAGAGAGAGAGAGAGAGAGAGAGAGAGAGAGAGAGAGAGAGAGAGAGCAGCACGGATGCATCCGGCCGATGCTTCCTCCACGCCATATTTCCCCCCTAATCAATATTCAATCCTTCCCTCCTCCTCCCCCTGCCCCTCCTCCTCCTCCTCCCCCTCCTCCTCTTAGCTGCTCCTCCCTCTCGATACTGTTACAGCTGTCATACAAGCTGGTTTTGATCATAAAAACAAAACAAAACAAACAACCCCTCACCCACCCCCTCTCAAAAAACAACAACAACAGCAAAACCCAAAGGGAACAGGGACCTTGCTGGTTTGGGCAGAACAGATTAGACTCATTTGTGAGGCAGCGTGGTGGAATCAGGCTCTCGTCAATTTTTGGGCAAGTAGAGTCATTGGTATAATCTTAAAGTTTGTTCACTTGTCTTTTTTTTTAAAGAAAAAAATATCCATTTATCTTGGATATAAGTCGAGATATTTGCGAATGAAGGAGGTGGGGGTCACCTGTTTCAGAGGTAAAATTAGTGAGAAAATGGCAGCCAAAGATTAGTTGTTTCCTTAGCTTTTTTGGGCCTTTAATCAACATTTTTCAGAAAAATCCACACAGAAATGAATTCTGTGATGGGCATGAAAGGTGTTGAGTCAAAAAAACAAAAATGTGAAAAAAATTCACATACCTGTGGAAAAATGATTTGATTATTTTGACGAGAGCCTGATTCCACCACGCTGCCTCACATTTTTTTTCTAACTAAGCATTCCCGTAGCTAAATCCCCTCCAACATTTCAGATCTTACGTCCTACATCATTCCGATCACGAGAAATTATGTTCTAACGAGCAATAAAAGCTTGAGGACGGAGAAGATACAGGAAATCGGAGGATCTAGTTAAGCGCACACAACTCTATTGAACCTTCACAGAATGGACATCTCCAGCACATTTTGTCTGCACGGATAAAAAAGATCAGAATTTTTCTAATTGCCCGTTCAGGAAGGCCGGCACAGTAGCTGAATTCATGCCCTATCTTGAACTCCTGGACATTTAAGTGGCATTATCAACCGATCAGACAACGGAGAGGATTATTTATTCATATTATGAATCGAGTCTGAAACGCACGTACGCACACACACACACACACACACACACAG
>NW_004798373.1:95868-97531 GCF_000002075.1 Aplysia californica
GGGGCCCAGCTAGTACTGTAGTATATAATGAGAGAGAGAGAGGAGAGGGAAAGAGAGAGAGACAGAGACAGAGACAGAGACAGAGACAGAGACAGAGACAGAGACAGAGGCAGACGTAAATAAATAAGTGTCACGCACTTACAAAGTTCATACACAGCGCCAAATACAGATATCCAAAAATAACTACACGGTAGGCAGATCATTTGATACACAATCGTAGACACAACACAGCGGTCACTAGATTTAGCTCTCTTACTGTCACAACAAAATCTTTAAAAAAAACAAAAAAACAAAAACAAAAACAATCACAAGAACAAAATCACACACGAGAATAAAAGGTCCAAACGTCTGTCTGTCAGAAAATGAACAACCTCCTTCAAAGAACAGGGCGGGCACACAGTTCTAGAGCGGCTAAACAAGGACATTAGAACGTATAAAAACTCCTTGTTGCTCAACCATCTTCACACAAGTCGTCGAGGCGAATAATTGACAACATCCGACTAATTGACAACATCCAACTTATTGACAACATCCGACTAATGGACAACATCCGACTAATTGATACCATCCGACTAATTTACAACATCCGACTAACTGATAGTACTAGGTGTTTGACGCCCTCATTATTGGCACTATAATTTAGAGCTTCTGGAAAACAATAAATATCTCGAACGTTCGACAAGAATTACCAAAAAAAAACCAACAAAACCCAGACGTACTGAAACCGTACATAGTTTTTTTTTTCCTCTCTGAGTCCACTGAAACTGTCAACTGAAACTGTCCACTAACTGACCAGCGAGTGACCAGAGAGTGACCAGTGAGGACCGGCGAGTTCCTGACACATGACCGGTCAGTCCTACCTCAGGCGGTATAGGGACGGGGAAGAAAGAAGGTCGCACTTAGGTAAGTACAAAGTACCCGTTTACTAAAGGACCGGATCTGAAGGTGAAATTATTCGGATATAACCGGGGTATAAAAGCCATTCTCGGGTCTACAATGTACGTACCGTTTGGGGAAATACAATAAATGTAGTTAATTGGATAACAGTAAACGAGTCAAACCAAAGTTCTAGTGATCACGAAATTATCTCACAATGAAAAGCGACACTTTATTAGTTCCGCCATAAACTTCAACAGCATAATTTCTTTTCGACAGAATGGGAGACAGTCAGATTTTTGCAATCGTTCAAAAAACAAATCACATGCTCTCTGTCTCTCCTTCTTGTCTTTCTCTCTCATTCTTTTTTTTTTCTCTTCCCGTCGTTGTTTCTGTTTCTCTCTCCTTCAACCCCAACTCTCTCCGATAACCCCAAACAGACCCCCCCCCTCCCCCACCCAAAAAACAAAACAAAACAAAAACACAAAAAACAAAACAATATAAAACAAGGAACAGAAAACCATTCAACATACTACGTGTCTGGAACTGGACAGTATTCCTCAACAACTCTCCTCGATTCCAACAAAACCTCCCCAAAACCGACAAACCAACCAAACAACCAACCAACCAACAAAAGAAAAAAAAGCATGAACCAGATAACCAGATAACCAGATAACCAGATAACCAGATAATAATCTAACCTGTCTTGGACTGACCAGTTCCTCGTTCGCCGTAGCCTAGCCGGCCTGAGCCAAGTGTCCATGGCATAACAGTCAGTCAAAGCCCT
>NW_004798373.1:98355-100263 GCF_000002075.1 Aplysia californica
CCACACAAACACCCTATACCTCCCCTTCCCTCTCAGTCCCCACCCCACCCCCACCTCTCCACCACCACCACCCACAAAACCCTCCTCCCACTCGCAAGACAAACCCAAAACCCCAAACCCAAAACAGTAGGCCTACCAGGCTATTCATATTTGATCAAGTTCTTACACCAGCACGCCAAAAGTCTTTCAGTCACGAGAACAATACATCCAGCTTAACCCCTGCGCTCAGAATTATCTCCGCAACATGGCTGACAGATCTACATACGAGGACTCTCCACTGAAAAAACTGGCATAGTCACTAAACCAAAAATTGCGAGGTTTAGTTTTTAGTTTTAGTAAAAGTTTTACGGCACCATCAATGATTTATTTATAGAGGCACCAGCCATCCCTGCCCAGGTGCTGTTTTAGCCAGTTTTACGGCACTTGCAACACAATATTGTCATGTAAGTGCCGAAGATTAGAGGTGTTACAAGAGAGTAACATACACAAAAAAGAAGAAAGAGAGAAATTGCGAGGGTGTCAATTTTAAAAGCTTGTGGACTCCTAACTTCACATTTGTCTGATTGATGGTTTGTTGTTAAGTGTTGCTGAATAGGAAATCTAACAACAACAATCAATCAACAGTTGAACAGAAATTCAGTTATGAATCAACAAGTGTTTAAAATTGACACCCTCACGATTTTCAGTTTGTGACTATGCCCGTTTTTCCAGTGGAGTCCTCATACATTGTACTATTGTTTCGTGGGCACTCCTGGAGACTCCAGCAATGTTTGCCATCTAGGCTTCTTTTCATACAGACAAATAGATTGTTACATACGACGACAGGTCAAAGGTACAGAGCGGCTCGGTAGGCATTAGTGAAAAACAAGACGGAGAGATAACAGCGGGGTAGACCAATCAGTAATTCTCTCCTCTCTCTCTTTCTCTCTCTCTATCTCTTTTCCCCACCCTCTCTCTCTTTCTCTCTCTCTTTCCCCCCACCCTCTCTCTCTTTTCCTCTCTCTCTCTCTATCTCTTTCCCCCACCCTCTCTCTCTTTTCCTCTCTCTGTCTTTCACATTCCTCGCTCTCTCCCTTCCTTCCTTCCTTCCTTCCTCTCTCTCTCTCTCTCTCTCTCTCTTCTCTCTCTCTCTCTCTCTCTCTCTCTCTCTCTCTCTCTCTCTATCAAAAATACCAAAAAAAAAGCCAGCAAAAAAAGCAGAGACATTACGAAATACACATATGTACCAACTGCGTTCTCTTGGCCAATCCTTTTTCTTCTGTCTAAAGTTTTTTTTTTTCCCCCATTTGTCTGATTAGTAACAGATTCCCACACTGACCGGACAGTTTAGAACGGACGGCAGTATCAGCCAACGACAGCAGTCTATTAGTCAATGAGGAACAATATCCGTTGTGCTGATAGCCTAGGCCATGAAAGATCCAAGTTTTAGTTTTAGTTTTCGTAAGGGTTTTACGGCACTTGCAACACAATACGGTCATATTATAAGCGCAGAAGATTAGAGGTGTTACAAGAGAGTAACAAACACAAACAAGAAGGAGGAGAGATAAGGACGATGGGTGTTTGATAGGAAAAAAAGAAGCAAACCACACCAGAGCACCCGCCAACCACCCATCTAAAGTTTTTCACCCCATTTGTCTGATTCCCACAAAGGCCGGACTGTTTAGAACGGACGGCAGTACAAGCCAATGAGAGCAGTCTATTAGCCAATGAGGAACAATATCCGTTGAGCTGATAGCCTGGGCCATGAAAGTTCCAAGCGCACACTTTGAGCTGGTTAACTCTCACCGGCTAGGCCAGGAAAGATCCAAGAGAATACTCTGAATTGAGCTGTTTAACTCTCACCGGCTAGTCTGTTTCCATAAAAATAACCGAACCCTTGTCTCCCCCCTCCCTCCCCCCTCCTCCTCC
>NW_004798373.1:101509-103138 GCF_000002075.1 Aplysia californica
TATATACACTAACAGTTTTAGCTAAGTCCACTCACCGATCGATCGAAAAAGCAAAATAAACAACCAAATAGCCAAACTTGGCGCCTCACAACAGAAGCAGCGAGCTCAAACCAGCAGCGAGCTCAAACCAGCAGCGAGCTCAAACCAGCAGCTCGACCCTTTTTTCCGAGTGTACACCGCCCGGCACATTCTCAGATCACACGAGTAGTTTGGTTCATATCGATGCAATAGAAGCCTCGGATTTGGCAGTTTTAGTTAGATAAGTTCACTCACAGAACGAATTCACGCACAAAAACCTCCCAACAGCAAACCCCTCCCGTCTCACAACTGAAGCGGCGAGTTCAAACCATCAGCTCTAACTTTACGCGTGCACACCGCACACACATTCAACTCACCAGCCAGCGTAGTTTGGTTCGTATCATGTCAATATCATCCTTAGATTATGGAGAAGCAGTTTTAGCAAGTTCGCTCACACAACGATTTAACACCCAAAAAATCCCTCCCATCTCACATCAGAAACGGCGAGTGAGTAGTACTTGTAACAACACACATGGACCCCTCCCACAATCCTTTACTCACCTCCTCACCCCCCAAATCCTTTCCTCTTCCACCCCCCCCCCCCCCCCCCCCCCCCCCCCCCCCCCATCCCCCCCCCCCCCCTTTTTAAAACTTTCCCACCATCACCTCTAGTCAAGGACACACCTAGATCTATCTACTTTACTTTCACTTTCATCCTTTCAACCACTCAAAAAAAACGTTCGCGCGTTCAGGCTAAGTCAACACAGCTGCCGTCTGTCCAGCCACAGCCAACCGACCTACGATGCTCCCTACTTCTTTACTACTGAAAAAAAAAAAGAAATTTCATTTGAACGTCAGTCAGTTAGCTTCAGAGTGAGGGGCGATCGATTTACTTTTCCTTTTGCCGCACTTAACGACCATCTCTGTGTCAACGGCCCCTCGTCTCCTTTCCCGCCCAAAAAGGGTCAAAATTTCACGAACTATCAACAAAAAACAAAGGCTGAAATATGCCCCCCACGCCCATTTTGAACTGGATAGATGATGGAGGAATGAAATGGCAAAAAACAGAAGGCAAGAAAGAAAGAAATAAGATAGACAGATAGACAGATAGATAGATAGATAGATAGATAGATAGATAGATAGATAGATAGATAGATAGATAGATAGATAGATAGAGAGGAGAGATATTGAGAGAATGAGAGAAGAATAGAGAAAGAATTATCATTGGGGAGATAGAGGGACAGAGAATTTTTATAGAGTGGCGTGTTTGGGTTGGAGGTTGGGAGGTGAAAAATTCTTTATTTTAAAAAAAAGGGGGGGGGGGGGGGGGGGGAGGGGGGGCAGCAGATTATACATAATAGCTCACTGCACGTTTCAGATGAACGTATGCACTCAGAAAACACGCACATGATTTCAATTTTACCTCAGTGGAAGCTACACAAGAGAAAAATGGGGCGGGTGAATTTCAAATAAACCAACACACACAGGCCTGCGTATTGTAACAGGTTGAGTTTTTTTTTAAGTGGGAGAGTTTGACATTTCGAGCAATAACTGCATGAACGTGTGTGTGTATGTGTGTGTGTGTGTGTGTGTGTGTGTGTGTGTGTGATT
>NW_004798373.1:104088-105312 GCF_000002075.1 Aplysia californica
CCCCCCCCCCAGCATAACATTAACAAGATAAGCCAATAAACGACTTCATAAATAGAGATGTGGTATAAACAGCATTCTATAAAGAAAGAAAAATGAAGAGAAATACCACGTCTAAGCTACATATTATTATGCCAACAGTCCGTAGTATTGCTCACTTTTCATACAGTTGAATCCGATGCGAAACAGTACAGCATAACGAGAATGTGTTAAGTATTATATCACATTCGCATAATATAACAGTGACAACTCAGTTCTCATGAACACGTTTAGTTTTAGTTATAGTAAGAGTTTTACGGCACTTGCAACATAATAAGGTCATGCGCCGAAGATAAGGGGTGTTACAAGAGAGTAACAAACACGAAAAAGAAGGAGCGGAGAGAAGGACGATGGATGTTTGAAGAGAAAGAAGAAGCAAGAAGCAAACCACACCAGAGCACCCGCCAACCATCCACTCATGCAGACGTGATACTGTAAGAGCCAAGAAGGCCTAATACACACACACACACACACACACACATACACACACACACACAAACACACACACACACACACAAACGCACACACACACACGCACATACACACACACACACACACACACACACACACACACACACACATATGCACACACGCTTACACGCTCATACGCACGCACACACCCATATACACACCGACTAACATACATACATACAAACACACATACAAACACACATACAAACACACACACACACAAACACACACACACACATACACACACAGAGTATTCTGTGCATCTTTTATGCTCCTGTCTGTTGCTACTGCCAACTGGGAGGGTGACAACAGTGGAAGTTATGAATAATGAAGGGCCATTTCTGCACGTAGGATGAACGGGGGGAGCGAGAGAGAATTCCTGGGTGGGTTGGTTACTGGCACAGAGAGAGAGAGAGAGAGAGAGAGAGAGAGAGAGAGAGAGAGAGAGAGAGAGAGAGAGAGAGAGAGAGAGAGAGAGAGAGAGAGAGAAAACTTTTTTTTTTCAAAACATTTACTAAAAAGTAGTTTCGTAGAAAGGAATCCTAAACAGAAATAATTACAGACTACTTGCCTAGTGGATTGTTGGCGGGTGTACATTACTCTCTAGTAACAACTCTAATCTTCGGCACTTATACGACCTTATTGTGTTGCAAGTGCCATAAACTCTGATTAAAGCTAACTTAACAACCAATCTGTCGGTCCGTCCTCCCCCCCCCC
>NW_004798373.1:106067-108137 GCF_000002075.1 Aplysia californica
AGAGAGAGAGAGACAGAGAGAGAGAGACAGAGAGACAGACAAACACACAGACAGACAGACAGATAGACAGACAGAGAGACAGACAGACAGACAGACAGAGACACACGCAGACAGCGAGACAGGAAGACATAGAGACAGAAAGACAGAGAGACAGAGACAGAA
Organism: Aplysia californica; assembly: GCF_000002075.1. Classification (NCBI taxonomy): domain Eukaryota; kingdom Metazoa; phylum Mollusca; class Gastropoda; order Aplysiida; family Aplysiidae; genus Aplysia; species Aplysia californica. The sequence goes on from NW_004798373.1 coordinate 106,230, forward strand.
AGCGCACGCAACAAGACAACCCCCCCCCCCAACCCCCTCTTTCTCTTTCCTCAATAATAAAAATATGAATAAGAAACTCGTATCTCTAATTTCATTCTTTCATTAAACACAAGTCCTCCCCGCATTGTTACTACGCCTCTGTGTATACATTCTCGCTTGGCGTCCACGGAAATCCAATCTTGTGGAGCTATCGACCAATGAAACTATTAAAATGAGGAAGAATTCCCCAAAGACTCCCAGGAATTATAACGACGGAGAGAAAGGCCAAGACAAGGTGTAACTAGAAGCGGGCTGACAGACAGACAGAAATCCTGTCCCGGCCGAGGAAATAGGAAAGCAAAAAAAATTTAAAAAATTTAAATAACAAAATAACAAAAACCAATAAGCAAAACACAAAAAAACCCACCAAAAAAAACCCAAGAAAAACCCCCCAACCAGACAGTTGTGAAATAAATTGAAATGTTCTTATAATGATATGCTATTCTAATCCATAATACTTACCTTAGGCGGAAAAGAAATGAAAAAGATCTTTTAAAAATGCAGGTTTCATTCTGGAGTTAGAAGGGTTTTTTCAAAATATAAAAGCTAATAAAAAGAAATAATTGAAAAGTAATGAATAAATAGTTTTTGGTTCTTTTTTAAACAAGGAAAAATGACATATAATATACATGAAAAAACCCCACCAAAACTCTGTGACAACCGGCTTTTAGTGCAGAAAAGGCAAGTCAAGACAGCAAACAGCAACAGAAGAACATCTATAATAAAATGGTCGCTTTAAAGGACAAGCGAGCTAACCCAGATTACAGGGGGTTTTCAGAAATGTTGATCTACACCAAAAGTGGGCATTACTCTACCTTACCTATAGGAGAAGTTTGGTTTCATTGGTGTGTATATTTGTTTGGTTATAGAGAAAACTCTCCTTGTTTCGTAAAGAAACTGAATAAGAGTCAAAGACTTTACATTTGATTTTTTCAAAACAGCTTTTTTCGGGAGAGCCCACTTGTGCTTAAAAGTGACCATAATATATTATAGAGGATAAAGAACAAACAGGCGGTGCATGGGCATCCTCTAACCGCCCACACAGATATATATGAAGAGCCCCAGTGGCTCTGGTTGAGATTAGGAGAGGATAACTGGTGACATATTTGGAGGATGACTTTATCGGATTTCGGATAAAAATATTGTCATTGACGTCAGTCTGCAATTTTTGTTTTCCTTTTTCTGTTTTGGTTACTATTTTGTGTGTGTGTGTGTGGGGGGGGGGTTGTTTTGTTTTGGTGGGGTTTTGTTTTCACCAACAAGAAACAGGAGAGGTGTACTTTACAGACGAACAATACACATTGTTGTTACTATTGTTGTCATAGCAAAAGCCTCCAGGCATCTTCATCTTTTGTTTGTTTTAGTTAGAGTTTTAAGGCACTTGCAACACAATAAGGTTATATACGTGCCGAAGATTAGAGGTGTTACAAGCGAACTTAACAGACACCAAAAAGAAGGAGGAGAGAGAACGATGATTGATGTTTGATAGGAAAGAAGGAGCAGACCACACCAGAGCACCCGCCAACCACCCACACTCTAACTAATATTACCCTTTTCCCCCTTACAAGCACTGTTAAACTTACGAAGGCCTTTTAATTTTATTGCAAGTAAACAAGAGGACCGTTTTCGGTTTCAAAAACAGTTCTAAGGTCCACTTTAATGTCTCTGTCTGTAGGCCTACAGTATGAGTAATTTGAAGGCAGAGACATCTGAGCTATGAAACACAGACAGTCGATAGGTCAGAAAGACACCTAGGTTCTAGGGCCTACAGCTCTCTCAACTTCTTCGCTGTGGGTGGTTGGCGGGAGCTCTTGTGTGGGTAAATTTGCCCCCTCTTTGCTATCAAACATCTATCGTCCTTATCTCCCC
>NW_004798373.1:109242-110458 GCF_000002075.1 Aplysia californica
TCTCTCTCCCTCCTCTTTCTCCCCCCCCCTCTCATGTACAGAAAAGTGGGAAGACATGGAATAACACCAAGAGATAGGGAAAAGTGGAAAGTGTTTGTTCATGACCTGTACCTTGACCCAGGGAGAGAAAGGCAGTAGATATCTCTATGGTGATGACTCTTCTCTACAACTGACTGACTCAGCGGTGCGCAGTTCCGGGGTGTAGTTTTAAAAAAAACAAATTTTAGTAGAGGTTTTCCGGCGCTCGAGACTGCATTTAAGGTTATTAGATTAATACGAGCGCCTGGAGATTAGAGGAGTTACAAGAGAGTAACAAACAGGGTGTTGTTTACAGCCAGCAGGATCAATAACGGCCACATTTAGCCACCAAGAACTGCATAGAAAAGAATAGTGAGTAGTCTAAAAGAAGAGAAAAAAGGCAGAAGAAGGTCATCAAAGCAGACAGTTACCGTTCAAAGGTGTTCAAGAGTTGCACGGAGCTAACAGGAAACATTCCTAAGATGGATAAGAAGAAAAAGAAGTTAAATCTACTAAATCTAGATCTAGATCTAGATCTATCTAGTCAAAACTAGTTAACAATCATCCATCAAAATTCTTCCATCTTAACCATCTTGTATGAAGTATTCATCAATGACCATAGAGCATGCATTGAGTGTGTATCTAGCTTACGATTATTGCTATTTATGTTGCTGCTCATTTATATTATCCATGGGATTGTAAGCCTGCGAGTGTGTGCATCATGTGTGTGTGTGTGTGTGTGTGTGTGTATGTGTGTGTGTGTGTGTGTGTGTGTGTGTGTGTGTGTGTGTGTGTGTGTGTACACGTGGTGAAACACCAAACCAATATCCCTGAATCTGGACAATGAAGACATAGATCTATCTTATCTTATCGTATCTTATCTTATTTTAATTTCTTTCCGCACTTACTGTATACAACACTCTTTTATCATAGCCACATCCTGTGAATCATTCTCACACAAAGAACCGAAAGCACTGACGACTGTCAAACTATCCTTCAGAAGAATCTTGATCGCCGAAACGAAATGAAAAATTCCTCCATCACAACGCGTAGCCGTTACCGTTACCCATCCCACACAGCACGACAGCAAGCACGAAGACACTGCTGCTAAAACGGAATGCACAACAAGACTATCAAATTTAACAACTCAATGTCGCCTCAGCGAGCGGCTTCTGGCTGAAGTTGAAGAAGAAAAAGG
>NW_004798373.1:111121-112876 GCF_000002075.1 Aplysia californica
GGAGGGAGAGAGAGAGAGAGGGAGAGAGAGAGAGAGGGAGGGAGGGAGGGAGAGAGGTTCTGCTGTCACACTCCACGAAGCAATACATTGATCTGTCGCTATTCCGTTGCGTGAGCTCGCGTGTCTCAATCTAAAACAATAGCTTAGATCAGCTGTGTTAGTTAGATCTAGATCTAGTCAACCTTTTCATAAGCCAGCGCCCACTCTTGCCGACTTTTTAAAAAGGCTAACATTGTCCTACCTCCCACCTACATGATCATATTATTTGAATACTGCAACGGAAAAACGACGGTAGTCACAAACTGAAAAAATATTATGAGGGTACCAATTTTGAACGCTTGTTCGTTGACTTGTAACTGTATAAATTTCTCTTCAACTGTTGGTTGATTGGCGTCGTTAGATTTCCCATTCAACAACACTTAACAATAAACCACCAGTCAAACAAATATAAAGTGATGAATACACAAGCTTTTAAAATTGGCTCCCTCATAATATTATCCAGATCTAGTTTGTGACTGCAGTCGTTTTTCCCCTGTGCTCTTCATTTCAAGGCTGGGTATTCCATAACACCCGTCCTACCCTGGTGATCCAAACCTACCCCTAAACCATCCTCCAATCGTCTCTCACAAACTATACTTCTTCAATGTAACACCTTGTTTTAGTAAGAGTTTTACGGCACTTGCAACACAATTAAGTCATATATAAGTGCCGAAGATTAGAGGTGTTACAAGAGAGTAACATACATAAAAAGAAGGGGAGATAAAGATGATACATGTTTGATAGGAAAGAAGAAGCACACCACATCAGAGCACCCGTCAACCATCCACAGACATATTATCAATCCTAAAAACAAAACAAGATCTCAGAAACACACCCACTTGTAAACCCCCCCCCCTCCTCGCCCCAAAAACAACAACACCTAAATAAATCCCTACAACATGTCCACTCGTCTAAACCCCATAGACTAAACCCGTCCGCCTCCAACATGATATTTCCTTATGGTCTTTTGTTGCTGTTCTTGTTAACACACAAAAGTGGATGTTCTTTCGGGATCTTGTTGAATTTTTGAAGCACAGAAAAGATCCTTGTTTTTTTCTAGTAGAGATTTTACGGCGCTCGCAACTACATAAGGTCATATGAGCGCCAGAAGATTAGAGGTGTTACAAGAGAGTAACAAACATAAAAAAGAAGGAGGGGGAGATAAGGACGATGTTTGATAGGAAAGAAGGAGCAAACCACACCAGAGCACCCGCCAACCACCCGCAAAATATCCTTAAATCATAATCATCTACCCTTCTATAGGTTACTCTTAAGGCTCAAACCACCTTCTAAAATATAAATCTATCTACTCCTTTATGACCCAAAAACCAAACAAGATCCCTGAAACATAATTATCTACCAATCTATACCTTTACGACTAAAACCACCCCCTAAAACTTTATATGGTCGCTTTTAAGGACAAGGGGGCTAACCCAGATATCGGCGGTTTCCGGAAATCTTGACCTACACCAAAAGTGGGCATTGCCCTACCTATAAGAGAAGTTTGGTTACATTGGTGTGCATATTTGTTTGGTTATAGAGAAACCGCTCCTAGTCTTTTAAAGAAACTGAACAAGGGTATCGCAGAATCTTTACCTTCGATTTTCTCAAAACAGCATTTTTCGGGGGTAGCCCCCTTGTGCTTTAAAGTGACCATATCTACTCCACTATACCCCCTGTAGCTAAACAAGACTGCCATAAAACATACACAGACTG
>NW_004798373.1:113558-114822 GCF_000002075.1 Aplysia californica
ACAACCCAAACCAAAACAATACAACCCCCCCTCTCCCAAAGAAAACCCCCAAAACAAAAAACAAGCACCGCAAGCACAAACACAAAAACAAAACAACAACAACAAAAAAAACATTTAATCTGAGCGTCTTTTGTATTTTCTTTTTTTTTTCTTTTTTTTCAAACAGAATATTATGACGTTGGCCAAATGACGGGTTCCTGGAGTGTAGCTGTAAGAAGACCCTTCGTTGTCGCACGCAGAACTCCCAACTTCGATTCCCGTGGTGGAAACATTTTAATCGAGGCGTAGGCCTGTCTCGGTCTTTCTGCTGGGGTGTTATTCTATCCCTCTCACCCCGGGGGTTGTCCCTGACAGCCTGGATCAAAGCCCGCCTCTTAAATGACATAAAATTTTAACTGTGTCGTTAGTTTTAGTAAGTGTTTTAGGGCACTTGCAACACAATAAGGTGATGTAAATGCAAAATAGTAGAGGCGTTACAAGAGAGTAACAAACACAAAAAAGAAGGTGGGGAGCAGACAGATAAGGACGATAGGAGTTTGTTTGATAGAGCAGCTGAAAGAAAGAGCAAACCTCACCAGGGCACTCGCCAACCACCCACTGACTGATCGAAGTCCTGTCATTAGTGTTCTGTGTTTATATATATATATATATATATAGATAGATAGATAGATAGATATATATATATATATATATATAGATAGATAGATATAGATATATATATATATATTGGCTTTGCTCTGTTCCTCTCAACAGACCTTTACTTTAGTAAAGCAAACATTTCTTCCCCAGCCAGAGTCTGTAGAAGAAGTCTGATTAGCCCGGAGAAATCAGATTATTAGCATATCATCGACGCCTGTCTCTTAGCCTGCTACGCGGCCGCAATATTATTGATTTTCAGAAAAAAAGAAGCAAAAGCAAAAACGAAACGAAATAAAAAAAACTCAACTTAAAAAACCTCAAACTACAAATAAAAAAAATTAAATTAATGAACCAAAAAAATAATAATAATAAATAAACAAGAAAAAAAAAGAAAAAAAAAAGAAAGAAAAACCGTAGTTTTCCCCCCCTTTTTTAACATATCATAATTTGCTCCCACTGCTGAGTAGAATTCCTTATATAATATTTATTGCTTTTTACATAGTTTACATTTTACTTATAGTATCATCAGGTACATACGAGGGGGGGGGGGGAGCACGTAACACGAGGCTAAAACAGCTTTCTCATACTCTTAATCTCGATAACGTCAATTCTTGCTTTGTGTTTC
>NW_004798373.1:115324-116335 GCF_000002075.1 Aplysia californica
CCCCCGGGGCACAGTAAGATGGTTCATTTAAGTCTCGTCTGAGATTAGACAAACCGTCGAGGGTGTAATATTCTCAAATAATTCGCAGCTTCAGGTAAAATGATACACTTCCATCTTGGAGAGTTGGGCGAAAAACTGACATTCATATAAAGCAAGATAAAACAACAACAAAATAAAAATAACCAATTTACCCCCTCTCTCTCTCTCTCTCCTCTTTCTATTAAGGACATTTTTTAAAAGTCCCTCTCAAATGGCGTATGGTAACTATGGTCAACCTGACGTGTAATATCATATTACTTGAGAGAAACATTCTTGGCCCTATACTATTCCCCAGCATAGGTTAAACAATCCAAAACACAAACAAAACCGAGTGGGTGGTTGGTGGGTGCTCTGGTGTGGTTTGCTTCTTCTTTCCTATCAAACATCTGTCGTCTTTATCTTTCCTCATTTTTTTCTGTGTTTGTTACTCTCTTGTAACACCTCTAATCTTCGGCACTTATATTACCTTATTGTGTTGCAAGTGCCGTAAAACTCTTACTAAAACCAAACTAAAACTAAACTGAAAGTAAAAACAAGAACGAAAAAAACAACCCCAACCCCTCCAGTCTTGCCATATCTAATCTAAACGTGAACCCTACCTACCCTTTCAACACAAAACCCGAGCCGCCGCTAATATGTCAACCCACGTCACTGACAACAAGGTATTAGAGACACGACCAATCTAAATATCGCCCATCACTTCTACCCCAGAAAACCCACCCCCCAAAAAATCTCAGAGGAAGATCCAACAAACAAACCATTACAAACCACCCCTCCCCCCAAAAACCCTCAACAACAACAAAGAACCCCAATACAAAATCAACTATCGACAACAACCAAAATAAGAATAAAATGAAAATACCCAAAAGAAGCACTTTTTGAAAATCAACACGCATGCAGTCATGTATACTGAATCAGTCAGGCAACGAGAATATTGTTCTCCAGATTCTCCGAATCCTAGTTTACAGCCCC
>NW_004798373.1:116435-118935 GCF_000002075.1 Aplysia californica
CCCAACCAACCCTAGTATTGCTCTATATTTCTCTTCTTGGAGACATACCGACAAAGCATTGAAAATATCACCACCCCCTACCCCACCCTACCCCTAGTCTTGTTCTATATTTTTCTGATAGAAGACAAACCGAAAAAGCAATAATGTATATCACCCCCCTCCCCCAACCAGCCCTAGTATTGCTCTATATTTTTTTGCTTGAAAACATGCCGACAAAGCAATGAAAATATCACATTCCCACCCCAGTCCTGCTCTTTATTTCTCTGATTGAAGACGCGCCCAACAAAAAAGCCATGAAAATATCATTTTCCCCAAGAGATGAAAATATCATTGTCCCCAAGTCTTTATTTCTCTAATTGACAACGCACCGACTCCCCCCCCTAAAAAAAGTAATAAAAGCAACAACAAAAACCCTAACAACAATCAACGCATGGCCTTCAAACTTCTTCTTTTTCTTCTTCCTAGTCGTTCTAGAAGGCGCAGCGAATATTAAGTATCATCATCATCTTCATCATCATCATCATCATCATCATCACCACCGATCAACAGACGGCGTTGTCCGTCCGTGTTTCTCCGTTACCTGTATCCGCTTACTGTATCATCATTCCCACGTCGGCGTCGCCCCGTTTCCATGGCGACGCTGCTAACGAGCGATGATAGATTCTGACGGTAACAAGACTGGAACGTCATAGGCCTACTAGTGTCGTTTTGCTCCTTCTCGTCGTTGTTGTTGTTGCTGGTGGATAACGAAGTACGGTTTTAATTGGTCGCTTTTAAGGGCTATCCCCAAGAAATGCTGTTTTGAGAAAATCGAACGTAAGGATTTTTTACCCTTGTTCAGTTTCATTAAAACACAAATAAAGTTTTCTCTATAACCAGACAAATATACACACCAATGAAACCAAACTTCTCCTACAGGTAGAGCAATGACGAAATACGCACAAGGGAAACGTGATTTTAAAAAAGTTTTCGAGAGAGTTTTACGGCACTTGCAACACAATAAGGTCATATTAGTGTCGAAGAATGGAAATGTGTCACAAGAGAGTAACATAAACACACACAAAAAGGAGGAGAGATAACTAAGGACGATACATGTTTGATAGGAAAGAAGGAGTAAGCAAACCACACCAGAGCACCCGCCAACTACCCACAGAAAACGGCATTAAGAACGAGAAATGAGTATGTATGGATAGAAAGACAGAAAGATTGAAAGAAAGGATGATTGAAGGGATTGGGGTAGTTGTTGTTACGGTTATTTCAACATGTCTTGGTGTGCCTGCATTTGAGTTAAGGTCGTTTTCGTGATTGGCTTCACGCGCCTTGGTAAATCTATATCGCCATCTCAGAAAAATACAAAGTTCTGACATTTTTGGCCGTTTTGAGTTACTAAAACCACGAGATCAAAAACCAAATTCTGTTCTATCTGATTCATCCAAATCGTAAGATTATACGGAGTCGTTATCAAGATATTCAAGGAAGAATTGCTGTCAAAAAACCTTGACTTGATGTCGTGAAACTCAGAATCTTTGACGTCCAATTTCTCAAAACTAGGTACTACAGAGCAGATAGAACTTTGTAATTCTAAGGTAGCGGTATATATATTATGTACTGACGAAATATACGCGCTTGGAAAACGGGACTTGGAAAGAAAAAAACCGACACGGATAGAAAGAATTTTTGTTTTAGTAGAGGTTTTACGGCGCTCGCAACTGTATAAGGTCATCATAATATGAGCGCCAGAAGATTAGAGGTGTTACAAGAGAGTAACGAACACCAAAAAAGAAGAAAGGGAGAAAAAGACGATAGATGTTTGATAGGAAAGAAGATGCAAACTACACCAGAGCACCCGCCAGCCACCCACTTTGTGATTCTGAGGTAGTGTTATGTATTGACGAAATATACTCACCAGGGAAACGGGGCTAGGAACGAAAAACCAGCACGGATGGATAGAAAGAATGGAAAAAAAGAATGAAGGAGATTCATTGTCCACACTGCATCGAGAGTAAAACTTCTACTAAAACAAACAAACCAAACTAAAACAGGGATACTCGACACAGGGTCGTCGTTATTACGGTCATTTCGACATCATATTCATTATACTTGGCGTGTCTCAATTCGAGTTCAGGTTTATTTTTGCTGTCAACTATTTGCGTAATGAGGTGAGATGTTGTTAGAGTCACGATTTTTGTTTGGATTACTGGCGCTATGGGGTTGGGATTGAGATGCCGTGGGTTGGAGTTTAGATTAGTATCATGACTAATGATGGAGGAAATCAGGCAGGGTTTGATTTGAAGTTCGGCATTTCAACGCAAGGGACAAAAAGGGGTGGGTGGGTAGATAGATAGATGGATAGATAGATAGATAGATAGATAGATGGGTAGATGGATAGAGGGATACATGGATAGATAGATAGATAGATAGATAGATAGATAGATAGATAGATAGATAGATAGATGGATAGACGGGTAGATGGATAGATGGATAGATAGAAAGAAAGAAA
>NW_004798373.1:123139-124326 GCF_000002075.1 Aplysia californica
ATGATGATGATGATGATGATGATGATGATGATGATGATGATGATGATGATGATAATAATAATACTTGTAATAATGATACATGTAATTAAACAAGCAAGAAAAATAATGATACTATAAAGAAAGGAAATATGATGAAATGATAATGTTAACGACATTAATAAAAAAATAAATACATGATAACAACAACAATAACAGTAAAATGAAGATCGTTCATTGGCAAAGCTATACATACATCATAGCCTGTGTGTCACACATAAGACGAGGCGAAAGTTCCACTCTTCATCCACGTCACTCACACGAGCGACGGACGATCCGACTAAGGTTGTTCGGGTACACAAATCGATTAATCGAATCTAATTACCTGAACTTCAGTATCTTTAAAAAGTAAAAAAAACAAACCCCACACAAACACATTTCAACGTTTATTGGGAGACGTCACTCGAATGGCTAAAAAAATGTCTTAAAAATATTCTGGCGTCCTCATCCTAGCCCGCCCCCCCCCCTCCCCCAAGCTCCCCAACCAAATAAATAAATACATGAAAGAACGAATGAATGAATGAATGAATAAAAAAAATCCAAAAGTAAGAGACAAAATCGTTCAAGGCGATCATCTTTTTCAGTTTTAGTAAGAGTTTTACGGCACTCCCAACACAATAAGGTCATATAAGTGCCGAAGAAAAGATTACGTGTTACGAGATAGTAACAAACACAAAAAAGAAGGAGGAGAGAAAATAAGAACGACAGATGTTTGTTTGATAGGAGAGAAGGAGCAAACCACACCAGAGCACTGTAACCCAACCACCCACAGGGCGATCATTGATCCTTTCATATAATATTATTGTATTATTTCAGTGGTAGGAAGCTCTAAACAGGAAAGAAAAAGAAACAAAACAAACCAGAAAAAAGTGAGAAAAAAAAAGAAAAAAAAAAAGAAAAAAAAAGAAGGTGGAAAAAAGAGAGAAGCAAATTCGCCGAGGCTAGGCCTAAACAAGGTTAGTTTTGCACGACAGCTGAAAGGCCGAGCGGGCTAATCAATCAACAAAGAGGAACACAAAAGGGAGAAGAGAGGATCCGAGGAAGAGCTGGATAGAATGTCAAGTGTCGGACAAACTGCGAGCAAACTCCGCTGTCTGTCGGGAACAGCAGCATCATATTATGTGGGGGAGGGGGAGGGAGGAGGGAGGAGG